>NW_025167453.1:0-1695 GCF_004010195.1 Chiloscyllium plagiosum
TTGCTGTCAATGTGCATTTCAAACAGAGCTTCTGACAAACTGAAAAACTCGACTCTATCCCAAAAGTCAGTTTGTGAATACATGCATAAGGACAGTGCATTAAATGATTGAAACCTACATGAAAGTAAATAAATTTTAAAATGATTCATTTGGGCAAACATAACGACGTTCTATAAAAATTACTGAAAGGTGCTTCTGGCCAGCATGAACATTTTATGAGCAGAAGATTTCTTTTCTCTGGAGCAAAGGCTACAAATCCTGCTTCTGCCTAGATACTACAGTTGTCGATAGCCACTCGGTGGTGTCGCTGTCGTCTGGAACTCACAACAGAAAATATTCAATTTGTGTGTGCATTTGCCGCTTTAAAGTCATCACAAGAGCACAATGTTTCGCAAATGTCCGTCCTCTTTGTTTAAAATAGTGCCGAAAGAAAATGATTCGAAATTCACGAGAGATGCTTCAACGAGGTAGATTCCTGAAGGAAATAGACAAAAGCCATTACTTTCCAGTTGACTCCGCCGCACAAGATTCGCTTCAAATTAAGTTCGTTGAGGGGTATCTATCTTGAATCATTGGTCACGCAGATATGTTTTTGAGCGAGAATGATTCTCTGGCCCATTATTGTTGCCGCTCTCCTTTCTCATCAGAGGGCACCCATATCTCCTGAAACTGTCCCACCTACGTTATCTTCCTCTTTTGTCCAGTAGGCGTTTGGGGGCACAGTTCAAAGGACAATATGGTACAATATCCCTGAGATGTTCCAATTGATTCCCAAGCCCTCCAATCCCATTGCCCAGGACTTCCCTCCATCTGCTCAACAAATCCATGACACCAGTAGTGCACAGTTTTCCCTAAGTTCTTATCAGTTGGAAGATTCCTAAACAAAATGGTCATGTTTCTTCCCCATGATTTTCATCCTTAAACTCTACCTGCACAGCTGAGCGCAGAAGTGAATATACGAATGATTTGAATCTGTAATCCCCAAATAGCATCGCAACAACGTACTACTCAAGGTCCAGAAGAAAATTAAACTCACAGGATTCCTTGAAAATGCAATCGAGTGTTTGAACAATGACTTTCAACATTAGGCAGATGTTCGTAGAAAATGCCCAATGAATTCTGACAATGTCTGCTTTTGTTAAGATTCTATTGAAATTAGGCAAGCTGATGGAAAACGGCATAGGGAAAGACTGATTGATAATCAAGTTAAGACAAAAACTTGCACAAGATTATCTGTACTGCATTTCATTTCTAAATTTCGATCACATCACTTCAGGCATTCTGCATTCTCCTCATGATTCTGAATCTGAATAAAAGTCGTGCAACTCTTCTGATTTAATACAAACCTTGTCTGCCTTGACAAATCAAGTGCACTTTTAACAACTTCTTTACTTTTAAAATTGTGTCTATCTTTTCTACACATCGGGTTCGTGTAGATCGACGCTCCACTATCCATTGGTTGATTCATTTCCATCACATTTCCTGTAACACTGCTGTTACTTGCTTTCTGTCCAACGGACCCGCCCTTTAACGGACCCCTTCACCAAGGGGAACATGTGTTTTGGTCTTCGCTTGCTATGTTTCTCATTTTTTCATACTTTTTTTACGCTTTATACATCCCCCTGAATCTTTCCTGCTCCAAGCATAGAAATCCCGTCTCCGAATTTATGTACATAAATACAACTCTTCAAACTA
>NW_025167454.1:0-1695 GCF_004010195.1 Chiloscyllium plagiosum
ATGATTTCCCATGCACAAAACCATGTTCACAATTCCTAATCAGTCCTTGCCTTTCCAAATACATGTACATCCTGTCCCTCAGGATTCCCTCCAACAACTTGCCCACCACCAACGTCAGGCTTACTGGTCTATAGTTCTCTGGCTTGTCCTTATCACCCTTCTTAAACAGTGGCACCACGTTAGCCAACCTCCAGTCTTCCGGCACCTCACCTGTGACTATCAATGATACAAATATCTCAGCAAGAGGCCCAGCAATCACTTCTCTAGCTTCCCACAGAGTTCTAAAGTACACTTGATCAGGTCCTGGAGATTTATTCACCTTTATCCGTTTCAAGACATCCAGCACTTCCTTCTCTGTAATATGGACATTTTGCAAGGTTTCACCATCTATTTTGCTACTTCCTATATCTTCCATATCCTTTTCCACTGTAAATACTGATGCAAAATACTCGTTTAGTATCTCCCCTATTTTCTGCGGCTCCACACAAAGACCGTCTTGCTGATCTTAGAGGGGCCCTACTCTCTCCCTAGTTCTCCTTTTGCCCTTAATGTATTTGTAAAAACCCCTTGGATTCTCCTGAACTCTATTTGCCAAAGCCTTTTATCCTTCCTGTAACATTTGTATCCTGGAACATTAAGCTGCCAGTCCTGCCCATCCTTGAGCAATGTTTCTGTAATTGCTATGATGTCCCAGTCCCATGTTCCTCACCATGCCCTGAGTGTATATGCCTTCCATGTTCGGCCCCTTGCATTGCAATAAATGCAGTTTAATTTATTAGTCCTACCTTGTCCCTGCTTGCCCTGACTGTTTGACTCACTTCTGTTCTCAACTGTACTAGTCTCAGATTGATCTGTTTCCTCACTATATCCCTGAGGGGTATATCTTTGAAGGGCCCCACTGTCTCCCTAGTTCTCCTTTTGTCCTTAATGTATTTGTAAAAATCCCTTGGATTCTCCTGAACTCTATTTGCCAAAGCTATTTCATGTCCCCTTTTTGCCCTCCTGATTTCCCTATTAAGTATACTCCTACTTCCTTTATACTCTTCTAAGGATTCACTCAAACTATCCTGTCTATACCTTACATATGCTTCCTTCTTTTTCTTAACCAAATCCTCCATTTCTTTAAGTCATCCAGCATTCCCTATACCTACCAGCCTTTAATTTCACCCGAACAGGAATGTACGTTCTCTGGATTCTCGTTATCTCATTTCTGAAGGCCTCCCATTTTCTAGCCGTCCCTTTACCTGCGAACATCTGCCCCTAATCAGCTTTTGAATGTTCTTGCCTAATACCATCAAAATTGGCCCTTTTCCAAATTAGAACTTCAACTTTTAGATCTGGTCTATCCTTTTCCACCACTATTTTAAATCTAATAGAATTATGGTCGCTGGCCCCAAAGTGCTCCCCCACTGACACTTTAGTCACCTGCCTTGCCTTATTTCCTAAGAGTAGGTCAAGTTTTGCACCTTCTCTAGTAGGTACGTCCACATACCGAATCAGAAAATTTCTTGTCCACACTTAACAAATTCCTCTCCATCTAAACCTTTAACACTATGGCAGTCCCAGTCTATGTTTGGAAAGTTAAAATCCCCTACCACAACCACCTATTATTACAGATAGCTGAGATCTCCTTACAAATTTGCTTCTCAATTTCCCTCCGATTATTAGGGGGTCTATAATACAATCCCAATAACG
>NW_025167455.1:0-1695 GCF_004010195.1 Chiloscyllium plagiosum
TTAACAGCAGCACAATCCATGACCTCATGGCCCGGCACATCCCCCCCTCAAACATGACCATCAAGCCAGGGGATCAACCCTGGTTCAATGGAGAGTGCAGGAGGGCATGCCAGGAACAACACCAGGCTTAGCTGAAGATGAGATGTCAACCTGGTGATGCCACCAAACTAACTACTTGCATGCCAATCAGCATAAACAGCAAGTCATAAGCAGATCCAAGTGATCCCACAATGAATGGGTCAGATCTAAGCTCTGCAGGCTTGCCACATTCAGCTGTGAAAGGAGGTGGACAACTAAACAACTCACTAGAGGAGGAGGCTCCACAAATATTCCCACCTTGAATGGTGGAAGAGCCCAGAACATATTGCAAAAAATATGGATGAAACATTTGCAGCAATCTTCCGTCAGAAGTGCTGAGTGGATTATCCATCTCACCCCCGTCCAAGGGCCCCAGCATTACAGATACCAGTCTTCAGCCAATTCGATTCACTCCACATGACATCATGAAATGGTTGGAGACACTGGATACTGCAAAGGCTATAGGCCCTGACACCAGTCCAGCAATAATACTGAAGACATGTGCTCCAGAGCATGCGGCTCCCCTCGACAAGCTGTTCCAGTACAGTTACAACACTGGCATCTACCCGGCCGTGTGGAAAATTGCCCAGGTGTGTCCTGTACAGAAAAAAGCAGGTCAAATCCAAAACAGCCAATGACCAAACCATCAGTCTATTCTTGATAATGAGTGAAGTGATGGAAGTTGTGATCAGCACTGCTATTGAGCAGCTCCTGCTCAGTGATAACCTGGTCAGTGACGCCCAGTTTGGGTTCCACCAGGACCACTCAACTCTTGAGGAAGGGCTCATGCCCGAAACGTCGATTCTCCTGCTCCTTGGATGCTGCCTGACCTGCTGTGCTTTTCCAGCAACACATTTTCAGCCCCACTCAACTCTTGACCACATTACAGCCTTGGTTAAAACATGGACAAAAGAGCTGAATTCAAAAGGGGAGGTGAGAGTGACAGACTGTAATATCAAGGCCAAGTGGACTGAGGGTGGCATCAAGGACTCCGAGCAAAGCTGAATTGATGGGCGAATGGATGGGGGGGATGACTGGGGCAAAGTCCTTAGTGGTTGGAGTCAGACCAGAGACATAGAAAGATGGTTGTGGTTGTTGAAGGTCAGTTAACTCAGCTCCAGGACATCTCTGCAGGAGTTCCTTAGGGTCCTGCTCTTGGCAAAAATATCTCCAGCTGCTTCAGCATAAGGTGCCCATAAGCACATTTCCTCCCTCATAAAGTTGAAGTGGGGATGTTCAGCGATGACTGAGCAATGTTCTGCATCATTTAGATATTGAAACAGTTTGTGTTCAAATGCAATGTCCAGGCTTGGGCTGACAAGTGGCCAGTAACATTCGCAGCACACACAGCCAGGCTATGACCATCACCAAGAAGAGACAATCTGACAATTGACACTTGACTTTCAATGGTGTGGCCATCACTGAATCCCCAAATGCCAACATCCTGGGGGTTAGTATTGACCAGACACTCCACTGGACTCACCACATAAACACAGTAATGACAAGACCAGTTCAGAGGCTAATAATACGATAGAGAGTGACTCACCTCCTGACTCCCCACGGCACAAGCCAGGAGTGTGTTCTAATATTCCCCACTTGCCTGAATGAGTGAAGTTC
>NW_025167456.1:0-1695 GCF_004010195.1 Chiloscyllium plagiosum
TTTCTATCCTTCCTGTAGCATTTGCATCCTGGAGCATTAAGCTGCCAGTCCTGCCCATCCCTGAGCCATATTTCTGTAATTGCTATGATATCCCAGTCACATGTTCCTAACCATGCCCTGAGTTCATTTGCCTTCCCTGTTAGGCTCCTTGCATTGAAATAAATGCAGTTTACTTTATTAGTCCTACCTTGTCCCTGCCTGCCCTGACTGCTTGACTCGCTTCTGCTCTCAGCTGTACCCATCTCAGATTGATCTCTTTCCTCACTATCTCCCTGGGTCCCCCCCCCACCCCCCCCCACCAACCTTACTGGTTTAAATCCTCCTGAGCAGCTCTTGCAAATTTTCCTGCCAGTATATTCGACCTCTTCCAATTTAGGTGCAATCCGTCCTTCTTGTACAGATCATTTCTACCCCAAAAGAGATTCCAATGATCCAAAAACGTGAATCCTTCCTCCATACACCAGCTCGTCAGCTGTGCATTAATCTGCTCTATCCTCCTATTCCTGCTCTCACTAGCTCATAGCACTGGGAGTAATCCAGATATTACTACTCTCGAGGACGTCCTTTTTAAATTTCTGCCTAATTCTCTGTAATCTTCCTTCAGAATCTCAACCTTTCCCCTTCCTATGTCATTAGCTCCAATGTGGACAATGACCTCCTGCTGGCCCCTCTCCCCCGAGAGAACATTCTGTACCCTCTCTGAGACATCCTTGATCCTGGCACCATGGAAGGAACACACCATTCTGCTTTTTCACTGCTGGCCACAGAAACGATTGTCTGTACCTCGGACTACAGAATTCTCTCACACAATTGATCTCTTGGAATCCAACGTACCCCTTGTTGCATTAGAGCTAGTCTCAATACCAAACACTTGGCTGTTCATGCTACATTTCCCTGAGAATCCATCACTCCCTACATTTTCCAAAACAGCATACCTGTTTGACATGGGGATAGCCACAGAAGGCTCCTGCACTAGCTGCCTACCTCTCTTACCTTTCTTGGGGTTAACCCATCTATGTGACTGTATCTGAGACTTTCCCTCCTTCCTATAACTGCCATCCATCACATGCTGTTGCTGTTGCAAATTCCTCATCGCTCCTAACTATCTCTCCAATCGATCCATTCGATCTGATAAGATTCGCAGCCAACACCATTTATGGTAGATATAATCCGCAGTAACCCTTAAACTCTCTTTAAACTCCCACATCTGACAAGAAGTACATATCACTCTATTTTTTACTCCTTCACAATCTACAGACCCAGAACATAACACCGTCTTATTCCTCTACAAACACTGCCCCAGGTTAAATTAATAGTTATGGCTTGTATTTTAAGTTTAATCAAGAGACATATGTCCAAAAAACATATAATCAAGAAAGAACCTACTCTACTCATTACTGCAAATTCTCTGTAGGCCACACTTAAAACAACAATTAACTTATCTGATTCTGCGCTGTGAACTTCGGCCAACAGCTTTTCCAAGATTAGTTGTGAATTTCACTGTTTGATAATTTTCCCAGATGCACTCCGATGTCCAGTGACACACGAATTCAAACATTAAAGGCAGTAACTGTGCAGGTGTTTTTTTTCTCTCTCTCTCTCTCTCTCTCTCTCCTGCAATGACCTCACCATCTGATTCCTTTGTCTGTTCTTCTCCCTTTCAAAACTGCTGTTGTTTGAGGTTTTTTTTCCAAA
>NW_025167457.1:0-1695 GCF_004010195.1 Chiloscyllium plagiosum
CACTCACTACACACACACATACACTTTCTCACACTCACAACCACCAACCCAGACAGATAGACACACACAGACAGACCAAGACCCACATGCACACATATATTTTGTGGGGTGAATTTGTACTTGCAGGGTTATATTGTACTTTGCTCAAAACCTGCATGCATTCATGTAGAACTCTGAGCTCAAAAACTGCATGAATTTATGTAAAACTCCGTTATCTCACTTCTGAGATTAGAATCAATCTAAACATCTGGTCATAGACAGAGAACAATGGTCTAGCTATCACCATTGTTAACAGCTAACACGAGAATGCAACTTTAAAAAAAAACTTTTGTGATTTACACATGAAAGAAGTAAAACTATCACTGCATTCTAACAGATGAAAGGCTTAACAGACAGTCAATTTTTTAATGTATAATTTCAATTACATCACACTGTAAATTTTTGCTCTAAATTCTGTGTTACGATCGAGGCCTCCACTATCACCTGATGAAGGAGCGTCGCTCCGAAAGCTAGTGTGCTTCCAATTAAACCTGTTGGACTATAAACTGGTGTTGTGTGATTTTTAACTTTGTATTTTTAAGACAGTGCGATTACATCGTAACGTGATATTCCAGGATAAAGTGTTATGGACCAGCAATGCCCCCCCATCCCCAAAATATATAATGAAAATAGCCTAGACCTGAACCATTTCTTATTTCAAAGGTAAATATAAAATGCTTTGTTCCAGATGCAATTCAATTGGTCAAACTACTTGATATTAAGCAAACAAACTTTATTCATACATTATCGGTAAAATACAGCAGAAGAAATAAATAAATAAAATAATTGACTTAGCTGTAACTATTGAAATGCTCAACAAAATAATAGATACACTTTTGGAACAGTTAATTAGTAATAGTTTAACATCCCATAAACATGCCCTTGACAAAGGCAAATTCAGAAAAACAGATTGTTTCACATACAACTCCAACAGCAGGAAAACATCTGCATGGTGGCTCAGTGGTTAGCACTGCTGCCTCACAGTGCCAGGGACCCAGGTTCAATTCCAGCATTGGGCAACTGTGTAGAGTTTGCACATTCTCCCCATGTCTGCGTGGGTTTCCTCCAGGTGCTCTGGTTTCCTCCCACAGTCCAAAGATGTGCAGGTCAGGTGAATTAGCTATACTAAATTGCCCATAGTGTCAGGTGCATTAGTCAGAGGGAAACAGGTCTGGGTGGGTTACTCTTCGGAGGGTTGGTGTGGATTTGTTGGGCCGAAGGGCCTGTTTCCACACTGTAGAGAATCTAATCTAAAACTCTGACAAAGTGTAGCAGGGAGAGATGTATTGCAACTTCTAAACATTGCTGAGATCCCATCCACAGTTGTTATTGAAAAATTTAAAAATATCCTGGTTCTGTGGGAGCTTGCCCACACCCACTTAGGTTGCTTCTATTGTTCCTAATTTTAAAAGAAACCCCAAGGCCTCACAAAATGTTTACGAGTTTTCAATCGACAGCTCAGCACATCAGCCTTAAAACCTTTTCAAGAAAGGATAAAATACACGTCTTAAAACCATAGTATAATCACAAAAGGTATTAGTCTTGCCTTCAGTCTCCCCCTTTATCGTGTCAGCTATGTGTATGTAACGTATAAGAACAGTAATAAGCACAGAACACAGACTGTGTTTAAATAAGTGACACCACAGCAGTGTAAAT
>NW_025167458.1:0-1695 GCF_004010195.1 Chiloscyllium plagiosum
GTGACATCTGGAAAAGGTAATAGATGTGTATACACTGCAAGACACAACACATTCAATCAGGAGTGACATCTGGAAGTGGTAATAGATATGTATAGACTGTAAGATATTACACAGACAATCAGGATTGACATCTGAAAGAGATAATAGATGTGTATCGTCTGCAAGACATTACACAGACAATCAGGAGTCACATATGGAAGAGGTAATAGATGTCTATAGTCTGCAAGACATTACACAGACAATCAGGAGTGATATCTGGAAGAGGTAATAGATGTGCATAGTCTGCAAGACATTACACAGATAATCAGGAGTGACATCTCGAAGAGGTAATACATGTGTATAGTCTGCAAGACATTACACAGACAAACAGGGGTGAATTCTGGAAGATGTAATAGATGTGTATTGTCTGCAAGATATTACACAGATAATCAGGAGTGACATCTGGACGCGGTAATAGATGTGATAAGTCTGCATGACATTACACAGACAATCAGGAGTGACATCTGAAAGAGATAATAGATGTGTATAGTCTGCAAGACATTACACAGACAATCAGGAGTCACATCTGGAAGATGTAATAGATGTGTATAGTCTACAAGACATTACACAGACAATCAGGAGTGACATCTGGAAGAGGTAATAGATGGGAATTGTCTGCAAGATATCACACAGATAATTAGGAGTGACATCTGGAAGAGGGAAGAGATGTGTATTGTCTGCAAGACATTACACAGATAATCCGGAGTGACATCTGGAAGAGGTAATAGATGTGTATAGTCTGCAAAACATTACACAAATAATCAGGAGTGACACCTCGAAGAGGTAATAGATGAGTATACTCTGCAAGACATTACACAGATAATCAGGAGTGAGATCTGGACGAGGTAATAGATGTGTATAGTCTGCAAGACATTACACAGACAATCAGGAGTGACATCTGAAAGAGGTAATAGATGTGTATAGACTGCAAGACATTACACATTCAATCAGAAGTGACATCTGGAAGAGGTAATAGATGTGTATAGTCTTTAAGATATTACACTGACAATCAGGAGTGACATCTGAAGGAGTTAATAGATGTGTATTGTCTGCAAGACATTACGCAGATAATCAGGAGTGACATCTGGAAGATGTAATAGATGTGTATTGCCTTCAAGATGTTACACAGGCAATCAGGAGTGACATCAAAAAGAGGTAATAGTTGTGTATAATCTGCAAGCCATTACACAGATAATCGGGAGTGACATCTGAAAGAGGTAACAGATGTGTATTGTCTGCAAGACATCACACAGACAATCAGGAGTGACATCTGGAAGAGGAAATAAATGTGTATAGTCTGCAAGATATTACACAGATAATCAGGAGTGACATCTGAAAGAGGGAATAGATGTGTATAGTCTGCAAGACATTACAAAGACAATCATGAGTGACATATGGAAGAGGTTATAGTTGTGTATAGTCTGCAAGACAATAAACAGACAACCAGGAGTGACATCTCAAAGATGTAATAGATGTGTATAGTCTGCAAGACATTACACAAATAATCAGGATTGATATCTGGAAGAGGTAATACATGTGTATAGTCTGCAAGATATTCCAATGATAATCAGGAGTGACATCTGGAAGAGGTAACTAATGTGTATAGTCTGCAAGACATTACAAAGTAATTCAGGAGTCACATCTGGAAGTGGTAAT
>NW_025167459.1:0-1695 GCF_004010195.1 Chiloscyllium plagiosum
CAGTAAAACCTCAACTTGCCTGGAACGTAAAACTACAGTAGAGCTGCTTGCGATCTTCCGCGCGGGAGGCGAACACGACCATGACAGCAGAGACACTTCGGAAGTTTTGGTCACTTTTCCACACCACAGTTAATTCCCCGTGAAGCAAAACCATTGTTGTTCTGTTTTAAACAGCATTTTTACAATACTGCATCGTTGGATGACGATGAAATGGCAGCGGTGGGATTCGAACCCACGCCCATGTCGAGGCGAGCGCATTAATCCAGCGCCTTAGACCGCTCGGCTACACGACCAGCCTGGCACTAGGCCCCATTTTCTTGCACTTCCAATTGTGCTCCTGCATAACAACAGATGCAAAGTCACGTGAAAAGGGTTCCATGATCCCTCTCTGACTCGGACAGCTGCTGGGATGTGCCCGTCTACAATATAAATTTCGCAGCAGATATTGATAGCCCATCAATCCAGACAAAAATCAATGGAAAACTGAGTCTATCTTCTCAGACTCTTTTCAGCTACAACTGTATCTGTGAGTGCGTGAGAAGATATGATCGGTTCTGATTTGGTCAAATAACCATGAGCTGCTTGACATTACTGCAATTTCGATTCTTGCTTTGCTAAATGATTTCACCCATTGCTCGAAACAGGACAACTTTCACGTTCACACGGATCATGAAACACACTGGACTACAGTGAAAATTCACAAAGCTGAGCAGGCCGTGTTCCACATCATACCGTGCAGCATAGTTTCAGTCACTGTATCTGTTTTGCAGAATAAGAGACCCAAATAATGTTCTCCACCCTAAAACCGGCGGTAGCATTACAATCCGAGAACGACAAATCATATTGTGAGGATGCTCTGACCTCGGAGCCAGTTCGAGATGCCACTTTCCTTGCCTTTTACCTTAACCGTGCAATTTGCTGCAGAGATGTTCACACCTGGATATGAGCCACATGGATACCAACTGAGTTGGAAACCTATGTGGGAATCGACGACAAGCGACTCAATAAATTTTGCTAAATTCCACGGTGCTTATTAGAAATGCAGTTTCTGTTCACCTCAATCTAAAAGGCAGTTTCTGGACAGAGTAACAGAAGTCAAAAGGTAATTACCTCACCCCACCCCCACTCCGGAAGAGGTGCTAACTGCCCTTGAGTGCTTTTTGTTCTCGATGTGAAGAGCTCTCACGCCTGAGTCACCTTCACGTCTCTTGTGGCTGAGTTAATCACAAAGAAGGAGTTTCAACAGAGCTGCAACTGCCTCACTTCCCCACTCGCCCTCCCCGTTTACATTTTCCTGCTCGTCAGTGATTTAAAGAAAACCAAATGGATGCGATGTCATTCTGTAGCCTCTCTGTCGATTCCACCGTTTCAGTTCCAACGTGGCTTAGATCACGGGGCGCATCTTAATACTAGCGACGCTATGAAACCACAAGTCCAAAGGTTCCTCTGAGAGTGTAATTTCCTTCATTGCTGTTGCTGATTGAATGAGCCATTACCGTGCGTACTGCTCCAAAACATGATTCAGGATATCTGGTGCTAACTCTCGCACGTTGAATAACGACCGACAGCTTCCAAATGAGGGCTTTCAGAGACGACTTTGGGGCACATTTGACAGACACACTAGTTCAGGAATCCGTGGTGCGCTGTGGCACCAGCGCATCCGCTTCTTCCCTGTCTTTGAACCGGGCCGCCTGC
>NW_025167460.1:0-1695 GCF_004010195.1 Chiloscyllium plagiosum
ACTCTGGTCTCCAGCATCTGCAGTCCTCACTTTCTCCTATATTCTGTCTGGCCCAGGGGACTTATCTATCCTCATGTGTTTCAAAATTTTCAGCACTTCTTAACATCAACCTGTTTGAGCGTTATCAACCTATTTCACGCTGTCCTCACAAACATCAACGTCCCCTCTCACAAGGAAATAGTGAAGCAAAGCATTCATTAAGGACCTGTTTTTTTTTCCTTGATCCCCTATCTGAGAATCACTTATCATGTCCCCTCCTGGCTCTTCTTAGCCCTCTCTTTAGATCTTCTCTGGTTAACTTATAACTCCCAAGCGCCCTATCTGGGCCTTCTTGTTTCTCTTGACAACTTCTTTAGTAAACCATGGCTCCCTCTCTCAACAACTACCTCCCTGCCTGATAGGTATATACTTATCAAGGACCCGCAGTAGCTATTCCTTGAATAAGCTCCACATTTCAAGTGTGTCCATCCTCTGCAGTTTCCTTTCCCATCCCATGCATCCTAAATCTTGCTTAATCAGATCATAATTGTCTTTCCCCCCAGTTATACCTCTTTCCCTGTGGTATATACCTATCTCTACCCATTGCTATTGTAACTATAACCGAATTGTGGTCACTATTGCCAAAGTGCTAACCTACCTCCAAATCTAACACCTGGCCAGGTTCATTACCCAGTACCAAATCCCAGTCAGAAAACTCTCCTGCACAAATTGAACAAAAAACTGACCCATCTAAACTACTTCCCAGTTAATATTAGGAAAGTTAAAGTCCCTTATAACAACTACCCCATTATTCTCGCTCCTATCAAGTATCATCTTTGCTATCTTTTCCTCTACATACCTGGAACTAAACGGAGGCCTGTCGAAAACTCCCAACAGGGTGATCTCTCCTTTGCTGTTTCTAACCTCAGCCCAAACTACCTCAGTGGATGAGTCCTCAAACGTTATCTCAGCTGCTGTAATAACATTGATTAACAATGCCCCCCCCGCCGCCAGTTACCAACCCATGCTGCAAGTTTACCCACTTTATTCCGGATGCTCCTGGCACTGAAGTGCACACATTTCAAACCAAAATCCTGATTGCTGTGCCCTCTTGAGACTCTGTAAATCTATTTTCGACCTCACTACCCTCAACGTCCTGTACACTGGAACTATAATTCAGGTTCCCAACCCCCTGCTTCATTAGCTTAAACCCCCCTGAAGAGCATTTGCAAATTCCCTCCCCAGGATATTGGTACCCCTCTTGTTCAGCTAAAGACCATCCTGTTCGTAGAGGTCCACCTTCCCCAGAAAGAGCTCCAACTATCCAAGAATCCAAAACCCTCCCTCCTACACCATCCCTGCAGCTCCGGTCTCTCCCTGTTCCTTGCTTCACGAGCACGTGGCACAAGTAAAAACCCAGAGATAACAATTCTGTTTGTTCTAGCTCTAAGCTTCTATCCTGGCTCCCTGAATTTCTTTCTACCTATGTCCTTGGTGCCTATGTGGACCACGACTTGGGGCTGCTTCCCCTTCCCTCTCAAGGATGCCAAAAACACGATGAGAGACATCACGAACTCCGGCACTTAGGAGGCAACACACCAATCATGAGTCTCTCTCATTCCCACAAAACCTCCTATCTGTCCCCCTAACTATGGAGGCCCCAATAACTAAAGCTCTGCTCCTCTTCCCCTCTGAGCAACAGGAACAGACTCTGCT
>NW_025167461.1:0-1695 GCF_004010195.1 Chiloscyllium plagiosum
TCGACTGTACTCCCTGTACATCAAGGGATATGCCCTAAGCCCCCAACTGTACTCCTTGTACACACACGGCTATGTCCTTAGCCCCTTACTCTACAACCTGTACACCCACAGCTGTGCCCTCAGCCCACTACTGTACTCATTATATACCATGGCTGTGTCCTCAGCCCCCAACTGTACTCCCTGTGCACACACGACTGTGTTCCTCTGCTCCCTACTGTACTCCCTGTACACACACGGCAGTGCCCACAGCCCCCTACTGTTCTTCCTGTACACCCACGGCTGTGTCCTCAGCCCCCTACTGTACTCCCTGTGCACATATGGCTGTGTCCTCAGCCCCCTACTGTACTCCCTGTACACATATGGTTGTTCCCGCATCCCCTACTGTACACCCTGTACACATGGCTGTGTCATCAGCCCCCTACTGTACTCCCTGTACACATACGGCTGTGTCATCAGCCCCCTACTGTACTCCGGTACACACGTGGCTGTGTTGCCAATTTCCAAACAATGTTAACTGTAATTTTGCTGATGACATCACCAAAGCAAGGAGGGATATAAAACAATGATGAGTCTGAACACAGAAAGGAGATAGTGGGTTTGGTGGCAGGGTGGAATGATAATAACCTCCCTCTCAAATTCGGCAAAAGTAAAGAACTGATCATTGACTTTAGAACGAAAGCAGGGGAACAAGCCCCTATCTACATCAACGGTCGAGACAGTGCAGAGTGTCAAGTCCCTCGGAGTGATGATAACTGGCAACCTTCCCTGTACTTCTCACATAGGTGTGACAGTCAAGATGGTTCAAAACCACCTCTCCTTCCTCACTTGGTTCTGGATATTTATACTTCTACAGATGCACTATTGTGAACGTACTGTCCGGGTGTGTAATGGCCTGGAACGGCAACACTCTGCCCAGGAACAACAGAAACTACAGAAGATTGTATTCACAGCCCAGGCTATGACGGACTCCAATCTCCCAACCATTGATTCTCTTTACACGGCTCGTTGCCTCAGAAAGGTTGCCAACATCTATCCAAGATTACTGACGGAAGGGAGAGAGGAAATATCTGGGGCCTTAACAGATATCTTTGTAACATCCTTGAACACAACTGAGGTCCCGGAGGACTGGAAACTTTCCAATCGCCTTGTTTAAGAAGGGTAGCATGAATAATCCAGTTAATAATGGACCAGTGAGCCTGACGTCTGGGGTAGGGAAGCTGCGAGAGAAGATACTGAGGGTTAGGATCCATTCTCATTTGGATGAAAATAGTCTTATCAGTGAGAGGCAAAATGGTTTAGTGCAGGGAAGGTCAGGTCTTATCAACTTAATAGAATTATTTGAGGAACTGACAAAGTTGCTTGATGAGGGAGTGGCTGTAGTTGTCATGTACATGGACTTCAGAAAGACGTTTGATAAGATTTCCAATGGTCGGGTTATGTCCAGGGTGTGCTAGCTACATGGAGAAAGAACTGGCTTGGCAACAGGGGACAGAGTGTAGTAGGGGAAGGGAGTTTCTCAAAATGGAGAACTGTGACCAGTGGTGCTCATTTAAGATGTTTGCGGAAAGATACATGAATGGGCAGGGAGCATATGGATACAGACCTTTAGAAAATAGGAGATAGGTTGAAATACAGGATTTGGAATGGTGCAGGCTTGGACCACCGAATGGCCTGTTCCTGTACCGGAATGTTCTC
>NW_025167462.1:0-1695 GCF_004010195.1 Chiloscyllium plagiosum
GTATCCTACTCTTCCGGTGAGTTGTTTAATTGAACACGCAATTCACGCTGATTGCATGTGACAGGATTGCAGAAATTAGGTCTGTTTTTTGTTAGTTAGATCTGTCTGTCACTGGCTTTTTATGCTATTTGGTGAGTACGTGGTCCTTTTTGGTAATGTCACATCATTGTGAGGTGTATCTAGTGCTGCTCTTGACCGGCCATCCTGTGTTCTTCATTAAACAAGGGTTTATCCCCTGGCCTGATGGTCAGGGTATTGTGGAGCACATGCCAGGCAGTTACAATGAATATTGTGCAGGAGTACAATTCTGCTGTTGTTGGTAATGTCCCGAATTACCTCACACACGCCAGTGCTGAGTTCTAGATATCTTTGAAGTTTGTTCCGTTGAACATGTTGATATTATCTCTCACATGTGTGCTCATGTGTATACACACTCTCACACTCACACTCACACTCTCACTCTCACTCTCGCTCTCTCACTCTCACTCTCACTGTCATTCTCACTCTCACACACTCTCACAATCACATTCACAAACACAATCACACTCACTCACTCACTCTCTCACTCTCACATTCTTTCACTCTCTCACTCTGATTCTTTCACTCTGACTCTCACTGTCTCACTCTCTCACTCTCTCTCTCTCACTCTTACTCTCTCTCTCTCTCTGTCACTCACTCTCTCACACTCTCACACTCTCACTCTCACAATCACAAAATTCACAATGTAAAATCGGGACTTTGTCTATAGAAATACTGTGTGTGGTAGTCACCTTTCCCTATACGGTCATCGATCAATGTGCCTGCAGCCAGTAGGTTGGTGAAGATAAGGTCAAGAATGTTTCTCCCTCTCGGTCGTTCCCTTCCCACTCAGTGCAGTCCCTGTCTTGCAGTTATGTCCTTTTGGACCCGACCGTCTTGATGAGCAATGCTGCTGCTGAGCCCCACTGAGTGTTCGTTTTGAAATGGCCCACCCAGGATACCTTCTCCAGCTTTGTCACTCTCGGCTTCCAGTAGTGGGACACTGATCCATCAGCTGAGGGAAGGGAGTCAGCAGGAGGTTTCCGAGTCAGTGTTTGATCTGACACAATGAGGTTTCGTTATGACACGTTGTTGCTTGAGGAGTCTGTAGGACGCCTCTCCCACATTTAGCCCTAGCCCCCAGATGTTAGGAAGGAGGGATTTCCAGGGTCTGCAGGGCTTTTAATTTTTTGTCACTATCAATCGAAGGGCCTCTTCTGTGCTGTATGTCACCCACTCTATGACTCTTGTGATTTGACAGTCCAAGGTCTCACTCCTTCAGTTCCTCCAAGTGCCTTGTCTATTCCACAGATTTCTACAATATTTTCTCCATAAAGACATTTTATAATTCCGTTTTTAAACTATCTCCGTGTATTTCTGTTTCTTTCCCTGTCATCTGCTCCAGTTGCAACATTCATTTGTATCTCAGTAACCCTCAGTATCACTACACTCTTTATCTCTTACTCTAGTACCATCTATCGCTGTAAATTCGGCCAGCCCCTACACCCGTCCCTATCTCTCTAATCTTCAGCTGCTTCATCTTTCCCCATATTCTGTAAATGAATTTAAAAATATCTCGCTAACTTAGTCTAGCATGCACAGGTCACACTATCTCTCGAACATCGCCGGCCTTGCTTTCCTCTCTCTGGGAAGAGAAAGTGAAGTCTGCAGATGCTG
>NW_025167463.1:0-1695 GCF_004010195.1 Chiloscyllium plagiosum
TTGAATCCGCAGGAATTTATAGAGAGAGGGAGGATTGGAGGGACTGGAGATTACACAGATATGGATGGTAGTAGGAACTGCAGGACTTACAGAAATGGGGACGGTTGTAGGGACTGGAGAGTACACAAGTAGGGATGGTAGTTGGAGCTGCAGGAGTTTATATCGAGATATCAGGATTGTTGGTGTTGGAGACTGCATTGACATGGACAATAATTGGAGCTGCAGGAGTGAGTGAGATAGGGAGGGTTGAAGGGGCTGGATGAGTTTACACAGGCAGGGAGAATTGTAGCGATTGGAGGGGCCAGAGATGCTGAGGGTTACAGGGCTGCAGGAGTTCACAGAGCTAGTGAGGACTGTGAAAGCAGATTTGCAGCATTCCCATCAGTTACACAGAGATGTGGAGTGCTGTTCTGGAGGAGGTTACAGAAACCAAAAGGGTTGCAGATACTGGAAGATATTACGAAAGACAGTGAGCTATAGTATTTGAGGAGTTTACAGCGACAGGATGAGTTGAGGAGTTGGAGGCTGCTACAGGTGTTCAACATGCTGCAAAGGATCAATAGCCTTACATCGATCAGGGGGATTTGAAACTCTGGAGATAAAGAATTGCAGCAATTGAAGAATATCACAGAGATAGGGAGTAACACATGAGTTAGAGGAGTTATAACAGGGATGATCTGTAGGCAATGGAGTAATAGAAAATACAGGGTGATCTGAATGGACTACAGATGATCAAAAGGACAGTGAGGCTTCTCAGTGTAGGACTGGGGCAGTTTAGCAGACAGGGAGTATTTTATGGAATGTTGCTACTAACAGAGATTAAGAGAGTTGTTTAGAATTGAGGAATGAACAGAGGATGGACGTTCATGAAGACCTTTGTTGATGTCGGATGCTGAGGTTCTGGAAATTAAATGGACCAGCAAGTTGGACAATCTGTCAGAGCTTACAGAGACAGAAACAGCACTAGAGCCTGGAGACACTAACACAGATAGGGAACATTGCAGACACTGGAGGAGGTTTCTGCTTTAGGGATGGTTGTAGGGGAGTGTAACGTTTACACAGATAGGGGTGTAAGAGCGGGAGAAGATTATGAAGATGATTAGATCGGTGAGGAGACTGGAGGAGCTTACATTGACAGGGCTGGTGATAGCAACGGGAGGATGTTACATAGATAGTGAGTCTTGTAGAAACTGATCAGGAGAGTCACAAGCATTGGAGTTGGTTCCACAGTTCGGGGAGTTGTATGGGCCTGAGAGGATTAGACAGATCGGGAGGATTGTAGGATGTTCACATTTTCAGAGTGTCTCAGGACTGGAAAAGGTTACACGGTTAAGGAGGGATGTTGGAGCTGTGGAAGTTCACAGAGACTCAGAGGTTTAAAGGGTTTGGGGCTGTTTATGGATAGAGGGATATATTTAGGGACAGTAATATGAACGCAGAGGGAGAGATTAGATTAGACTCCCTACAGCGTGGGAACAGGTACTTGTCCACAACAAGTCCACACTAACTCTTCAAACAGTAACCCACCCAGACCAACTTCTCTTTGACAATGCACCTAACACTATGGGCAACTTAGAATAGCCAATCCACCTGTCCTGCACATCTATGGACTGTGGGAGTAAAGCGGAGCACCCGGAGGAAACCCACGCAGACACAGGGAGAATGTGCAAACTCCACAAAGTCAACCAACGCTGG
>NW_025167464.1:0-1695 GCF_004010195.1 Chiloscyllium plagiosum
ACTGTGGGCTGGTTTATATCTGACAGGGGGAGATTGGTGTCAGTGACTTTGGGGTTGGTTCGTATCAGGCAGGGGGAGATTGGTGTCAGTGACTGTGGGGCTGGTTTATATCAGACAGGGGGAAATTGGTGTCAGTGTCTGTGGGTCTGTTTTATATCAGACAGAGGGCGATTGGTGTCAATCATTTTGGTTTGGTTTGTATCAGACAGGGGGAGATTGGCGTCAATGTCTGTGGGGCGGGTTCATATCGGACAGGGGGAGATTGGTGTCAGTGTCTGTGGGGCTGGTTTATATCAGACAAGGGGAGATTGATGTGAGTGACTGTGGGTCTGGGTTATATCAGACAGGGGGAGATTGATGTGAGTGACTGTGGGGCTTGTTTATATCAGAAAGGGGAGATTGGTGTCAGCAACAGTGGGGCTGGTTTATGTAGACAGGCAAAGATTGGTGTCAGTGACTGTGGGGTTCGTTTATATCAGACAGTGGGATATTGGTGTCAGTGACTGTGGGACTGGTTTATATTCTGTGGGGCTGGTTTATATCAGACAACGGGAGATTGGTGTCAGTGTCTATGTTGCTGGTTCATATCAGACACGGGAAGATTGGTGTCATTGACTGTGGGTTGGTTTATATCAGACAGAGGGAGATTGGTGTCTATGTGTGTGGGACTGGTTTATATCAGACAAGGGGAAATTGTTGTCAGTGTCTTTGGTGCTGCTTTATATCAGACAAGGAGAAATTGTTGCCAGTGTCTGTGGGGCTGGTTTATATCAGACAGGGGTAGATTGATATCAGTGACTGTGGGGCTTGTTTATATCAGACAGGTGGAGATTGTTGTCACTGTCTGTGGCGCTGGTATATATCGGACAGAGGGAGAATGGTGTCAGTGTCTGTGGGGCTCGTTGATATCAGACAGGGGGTGATTGGTGTCAGTGACTGTGGGGCTGGTTGATATCAGACAGGGGGAGATTGGTGTCAGTGACTGTGGGGTTGGTTTATATCAGACAGGGAGAGATTGTTGTCAGTGACTGTGGGAATGGTTTATATCAGACAGGGAAGATTGGTGTCAGGGACTGTGGGTTGTTTTACATCACAGAAGGGGAGATTGGTGTCAGTGCCTGTGTGGTTAGTTTATCCCAGCCTGGAGGGGATTAGTGTCAGTGACTGTGGGTCTGGTTTATATCAGACAGGAAGAGATTTGTGTCAGTGACTGTGGAGCTGGCTTATATCAGAAAGTGGGAGATTTATGTCAGTACCTGTTTGGCTGGTTTATATCAGACAAGGGGAGATGAGTGTCAGTGACTGTGCTTTAGTTTATATCAGACAGAGGGAGATTCATGTCAGTGACTGTGAGTCTGGTTTATATCAGACTGGGGAGATTGGTATCAGTGACCGTGGGGCTGGTTTATATCAAATGGTGGGAGATTAGTGTCAGAGACTGTGGGTCTGGTTTATATCAGACAGGGGGAGACTGGTGTCAGTGTCTGTGGGGCTGGTTTATACCAGCCAGGAGTGGATTGGTTTCAGTGACGGTGGGGCTGTTTTATGTCAGGTCGGAGGGGATTGGTGTCAGTGACTGTGGGACTGGTTTATACCAGACAAGGGAGGTGGTGGTGACGATGTGTTGTGAGCCCACCGTGGGGATTCCATTTGCTGCAGCTGGATACAAAAGGGAGATGGCATCAGGGTCACAGC
>NW_025167465.1:0-1695 GCF_004010195.1 Chiloscyllium plagiosum
TCCAGCGTCTGCAGACCTCACTTTCTCCTCAATAGGGAAGAGGACACAAGATGCCTGTATGTGTGAGACAGTGGAAGAGTAACAGGGCGAGACCTTTGGGTCAAGTTTGGTTGAGATGGAGGCATTCATTTTCTAAATTGAAGGAAAGTTTCAAATTCTGAAGCGTAATGGGGTTGGTATCATAGTTCAGAATGCTCTTAAGTTTACCATACAGGTTCTGTTGTCAGTTAGAAAGGCAAATGCAACGTTAGCACTCATTTCAAGAGAACCAGAATACAAGAGCAAGAATGAAATGCAGAAACTGTACTCGTCTCTGGTCAGATTGCATTTGGAATGTTGTGAGCAGTTGTGGGCTCCATATCTTAAACCGTTTGTGCTAACATTGTAACGGATCCAGAGGACATTTACAAGAATCATCCCGGGGATCACGGGTTTGTGATAAGAGGAGCAGTTGAGGGGTCTGCGGCTGTACTCCAATAATTTCGAAAGATGAGAGGTGCATCTGATCAAAATGCACGGAATACTGTGAGGCCTGTAGACAGCGTGTGTGGCAAATCTGTTTCAATTTCAATGGGAGAATGGGATGGAAGGGCATTGTTTCAGAGTGGATCATGACTCTTTAGAACAGAGGTGAGAAGGAAGAACAAAGAACAAAAAAACATTACAGCACAGGAACAGGAAATTCAGCCCTCCAAGCCAGCGCTGATCCAGATCCCTATCTAAACCAGTCACCTATTATGCAATGATCCGAGTCCCTCTGCACCCTGCCCATTCATGTGTCTGTCTCGATACATATTAAATAATGCTGTTTTGCCCGCCTCTACAACTCCACTGGCAATGTGTTCCAGGCACCTACCAACCTCTGTGGAAAGACATTTCCACGCATATTCCCCTTAAACATTTCCCCTCTCAACTTGAACTCATTACCCTTGTAATTGAGTTCCCCACTATAGGAAAATCTTCTTTTTGTCAACCCTATCTACACCTCTCATGATTTTAAAGACGTGAATCAGATCCGCCCCCCTCAACCGCCGTCTATCTAATGAAAAAAGTGTTAATCCACTCAACCTCTTTTCATAGCTAGCGTCCTCCATACCAGGCCACATCCTTTCAAAAGCATCCACATACTTCTGCTAATGTGGTGACTAGAAATGTAAACAGCATTCCAAATGAAGAAAAGCCTTCTTGACTACTTGACCGAGCTGTGTTGCCACTTTTGTACGTTAATTCCCAGGAGCTTTTTCCATTTACGTATAGTTCACTCCAGAATTGGATCTTCCAAAATGCATCACCTCACATTTGCTGGATTAAACTTCATCTGCGGTTTCTCCACCCAACTCACCAATCTATCTATATATATGTATATATATATATACTGCTAAGTTCTCTGACAGTCCCCTTTACTAACTGACTCCACCAATCTGCAAGCTTGCTAAACAGTCCCTGATGAGTCCTTCAGTCCTCGAGGTCAGTTATCTATATTAGTGAGGAGGAGTTACGTCAACCAGAGAGTGTGAAATTATGGACCACATTGCCAGAGATGGCAGTGAGTAACTCGTTATTCCGTTTATTTAAGGCAGCAAGAGGAAAGTTTCTGGATTAGTAAGGGAGTCATCGCTTACAGGGAGAGGACTCGAAGGGCCGAATGATCTAATTTTGCTTCCACATTTTGTGGTGTTCAGGCTGCAAATGTCT
>NW_025167466.1:0-1695 GCF_004010195.1 Chiloscyllium plagiosum
CTATCCTGGGTAAAAGACGTTGACTGTTTACCTTTGCTATGCCCCTCATAATTTTATAAACCTCTTTAAGATCACCCCTCAGCCTCAACACTTGGAAATCGTCCCAGCCTATTCAATCTCGCCCTGTAACTCTAACCCTCCAACACCTGCAACATTCTTTTAAATCTCTTCTGCACGCTTTCAAGTTTGACAACATCTTTCTGACAGCAGTGTGACCAGAATTAAAGGCAATATCACAAAAGTGGCCAAACCAATGTCCTGTACAGATAAAACATGTCGTGCAAATGTTTAGACTCAAAGCACGCACCAATAAAGGGAAGATCACCAAGTGCCTTCTTCACTGCGCTGTCTACCTGTGATGGCACTTTCAAGGAACGGAGAACCTGCACCACAAGTGACACAATAGCTCAGTGACTAGCATTGCTACTTCAGAGTGCAGCGATCTGGGTTTAATTCCATCCTTGAATGACTGCCTGTGTGGAGTTTGTACATTCTCTCCGTGTCTGTGTGTGTTTCCTCCGGATGTTATGTTTCGCTCCGACAGTATAAACATATACAGGTAAGGGTAGATTGGCCATGCTTAACTGTGTATAGTACCCAAGGATGTGTAGGTGAGGTGGATTAGCCATGGGAAATGCAGGCTCAGAGGGATAGGATAGGGGTTTGTCAAGTGGGATACTGTTTACAGGTTCGGTGTGGCCTCGATGGGCCGAATAGCCTGTTTCCTCACTGTATGGATTCTAAAATGTCTAAGGAGTTCTCCTTGATTGGCAGCTTTCGACAAGACCCTACCTACATGTCTTGCCTTGATTTGTCTGCCAAATTTCAACACCTCACATTTAACTAAAATTAACTCCATCTGCCACTCCTCAGCTCACCTAAGCAAAGTCCCATTATAGTCTGAGAGATCATGCTTCACTGTCGACTACCCCTACCAATTTGGTATTATCTACAAAAGTACTGACCAACTTCATATACTCAAATGCAAATGATTTGGAGAAGTGACAAAAGGCAGTGGACCCACTATTGATCTTTGCAGCACGTCGCTAGTTACAGGTCTCCAAGTTTAATGAACAAATGTCACTGTCACACCCTGTCTCCAATATTCAAGAAAATTTTGGATCTACATGGCAAGCTCTCCCTGGATTCCAGGCAGTCTAACATTGCTAACCGGTCTACCATGTTTTCTTAAATAATGACACTATGTTATCAGCCCTCCAGTCTTTTGACACCTCACATATGGAAATCAATGTGACTAATTTGTCAGCAAAATGCTGAGCAATCTTTTTCCTAGCTTCCCACAAACGTCTGGGATACAACTGCTCAGTCCCAGGGATTTGTTCACCTTTATGTGTTTTAAAATGTCCAACGCCTCCTTGTAATACAGACACTTTCAAGGTATCACTATATTTTTCTTCATTCTCTCTGGTAACCTCCTCCACATTAAATACTGAGGAGAAATACTTGTTTAGTATCCCTCCAATCTACTGTGGTTCCACACAGAGGTAGCCTTACTGATATTTAAGGGGCCCTATTCTCTACCTAGTTAATCTTTTGCATTAAAGGATTTGTAGAATGTCTTCAATGCCTCGTTAAGCCTATTTCTAAAACCATCTCTTGTCCACATTTTTCTGGCCAATTTCCCCGTTGACGAGATACTTGTTGTCCTTATACACCTCTCGGGATTCACTTGAT
>NW_025167467.1:0-1695 GCF_004010195.1 Chiloscyllium plagiosum
CCTTTGGCCCAACAAGTCCACACCAACCCTCTGGAGAGCAACCCACCAGATCCATTCCCTACATTTACCCCTTCACCTAACATTACATTTTTTGAGTGTGGGAGGAAACCAGAGCACCCGGAGGAAACCCACACAGACACGGGGAGAATGTGCAAACTCCACACAGACAGTTGCCTGAGGCGGGAATTGAACCTGGGTCTCTGGCGCTATGAGGCAGCAGTGCTAGCCACTGTGCTGTTTAATACATCAGCAGTACACACTGCTCTGTCAAAAGCCTCTGCAGCTAGCAGTTTGCAATTATCAGATATAACTTTGCCTTTACTAGTATATGCAGCAGACTTTAGGCATCTCACCATCCATTATCTCACCAGTGGGAACTGTGAAAATAGTCAAACTGCATCCATCTCAATTTTCAGCTAAAATTGGCAGAGCTAATCATTAATTCTCACACATACTGGCATTTTGGTATTGGACATATACTCAAGGGGCCCAGTCTAATGATCTGGAAACATGAGCTCAAATCTCAAGACTGGGCCTTTTGAGTATATGTCCAATACCAAAATGATCAAGAAGGTAGATGAGGGCAGTGAATTAGACATTGTCAATGTGGACTTTAACAAGGCTGTCAACAAGATACCACATGGAGACTGGGGCTAAACGCCAGCTCGCGGACACCTCCTCCTACTGCCCCCTTGACCATGACCCCACCTCCCACCACCAAACCATCATCTCCCAGACCATCCAGAACCTCATCACCTCAAGGGATCTCCCATCCACCGCCTCTGACCTCATAGTCCCACCTCCCCGCACTGCCCGTTTCTACCTCCTGCCCAAATTCCACAAACCTGACTGCCCCGGCCGACCCATTGTCTCAGCCTGCTCCTGCCCCACCGAACTCATCTCTGCATACCTCGACACGGTCCTGTCCCCTGAGTCCAAGAACTCCCCACCTATGTTTGGGACACCACCCACGCCCTCCACCTCCTCCATGATTTTCGCTTCCCCGGTCCCCAACGCCTTATCTTCACCATGGACATCCAGTCCCTGTACACCTCCATCCCCCATCACGAAGGACTTAAAGCCCACCGCTTCTTCCTGTCCCGCCGTACCAACCAGTACCCTTCCACTGACACCCTCCTTCGACTGACTGAACTGGTCCTCACCCTGAACAACTTCTCTTTCCAATCCTCCCACTTCCTCCAAACCAAAGGAGTAGCCATGGGCACCCACATGGGCCCCAGTTATGCCTGCCTCTTCGTAGGATATGTGGAACAGTCAATCTTCCGCAGCTACACTGGCACCACCTTTTCTCCGCTACATCAATGACTGTATCGGTGCTGCCTCGTGCTCCCACAAGGAGGTTGAACAATTCATCCACTTTACCAACACCTTCCACCCTGACCTCAAATTCACCTGGACCGTCTCAGACTCCTCCCTCTCCTTCCTAGACCATTCCATTTCTATATCGGGCGACCGAATCAACACGGACATTTACTATAAAACGACCGGCTCCCACAGCTACCTAGACTACAGCTCCTCCCACCCTGCCCCCTGTAAAAACGCCACCCCATATTCCCAATTCCTTCGTCTCCACCGCATCTGCTCCCAGGAGGACCATTCCAAATCCGTACAACCCAGATGGCCTCATTCTTCAAGGCCCGCAAGTTCCCCCCAGACATGGTCGACGATGCTCTC
>NW_025167468.1:0-1695 GCF_004010195.1 Chiloscyllium plagiosum
AGCGTACCAAACGCCTTCTTCACTATCCTATCTCCCTACTTTCTATTTGCCCCATTGATAGTTATTCCCTGTTGTATATTGTAATCATTCAACTCTATTATTAAGTTCAGAGTTAGCTCCATTTCTACAGAGACAGGATGCTGTTGAAAAACAAGAGAGATGTTCTGCTTTACTGATCCTCAGCAGAGGAGAGCTGGTGGCATAGGGTTACGAGAGGTTTAGGCTGAATTCCAGACACATAGGTGCAATGCCTAATGCACAGCGTAAGGTGGAATTTGAGTTCAATTGATATTAAAAAGTGACTATCATATATGGTGCCAAGAAACCATTATCAAACATTGTATAAGCCCAGCTGGTTCACTAACATCCTTCAGGGAAGGAAATCGACTGTCCAGACCTGGTCTGGCCTACATATGGCTCCACCTCCCCCCCCCCAGCAATGTGGCTAATTCTGTGATGGCCACGCGAGCTCCCAGTCACATCAAACTGCAAGAAAAATGAATGAACCTGACAGACCGCCTGACATCAAACTGGTCCCTAGAAATGACACCAACATACACAACCCTGCAAGGCACACCTTACTAACAACTGAGGGTTTACACCAGAATTGTGAAAGTCAGTCATCCTCACAGGATCATACTTTACAGAATATATTCACAAAGACACTATGACTGTCCTTGGGTATGATATGTTGTGGGGGTGTATAGTCCGGAAGGAATCTAACCATCATCCTTTGGCATTCAATGGATTAACCATTGCTCAATTCCCATTATCAACATGCTGGAGAGTTAGCACTGACCACACATTTTACCACATCAGCCATATGAACACAGTGGCTACATAAGCAATTCAGAGGGTCAGAATACTCCAGTGAGTAACTCACCTCCTCAAAGCCTGTCCACTATCTACAAGTCAGGAGTGTGATGGAATACTCCCCACTTGCCTGGATGGGTGCAGATCATACAACTAACGAAGCTTGACATCAACCAGGACATAGCAGCCCACTTGATTGGCGTCACATCCACAAGCAACTACTCTCTTCACCATCAATGTTTAGTAGCATCAGTGTGTATTATCTACATAACATACGTAGCTTCTCATCAAGAGTCCTTCAACAGCAAACTTACTAACTCTACCACTTACCAAGGATAAGGGCAGCAGATACATGGGAACACCACCATGCCAAGCTACAAACCAGCCTGACTTTGAAACAATATCACTGTTTCTTCACTGTCACTGGATCTAAATCCTGGGACACCCCTCCCAACAGTACTGTGAACCCACAAGCTGGCAACTCACGCCTCCCTTTCTGAAATGCTATTAGAACAGAAAATAAATGCTGATATAGGGGACAAACCAATGAGGTAATACCTACTAAACTAGCTTAGGTTTTAAATTCCAAGTAGTGGGAAAAAAGCCAGTTGCATAATTTTCCCAATGCAGTCCAGCAGTTAGAGATGTATCTACATATACTTCCAGGAAACTCTACCTGGTACGCCTCCTGATTAAATCCAGTAAGAGGAGACATGAGTCCACCATGTGCTCACACATGGCCAAAAGATACAAGGAGACCCCATGGGATTGACTATCACCTCCATCCCCACCTCCATTCACCCATTGTACTCTATGCTACTTTCTCCCCAGCCCCACCTCCCCCCCTCTCCATTTATCTCTCCACCCTAGAGGCTTCCTGCC
>NW_025167469.1:0-1695 GCF_004010195.1 Chiloscyllium plagiosum
GATTCCATCAGGGAGTCTGCTTCCATCGGGGAGACTGATTGCATCAATGAATCTGAATCCATCAGGGAGTCTGATTTCATCTGGGAGTCGGATTCCAACAATGAGTCTGATTCCATCAGGGAGTCTGATTCCATCGGGGTCTGATTCCATCAATGAGTCTGATTCCATCAATGAGTCTGTTTCCATCAATGAGTCTGATTCCATCGGGGAGTCTGATTCCATCAGGGAGTCTGATTCCATCAATGAGTCTGATTCCATCGGGGAGTCTGATTCCATCAGGGAGTATGACTTCATCGGGGAGCCAGATTCCATCAAAGAGTCTGATTCCATCAGGGAGCCTGATTCCATCGGGGAGACTGATTCCATCAATGAGTCTGATGCCATAAATGAGTCTGATTCCATCGGGGAGACTGATTCCATCAATGAGTCTGATTCCATCAGGGAGTCTGATTCCATCAATGAGTCTGATTCCATCGGGGTGTCTGATTCCATCATTGAGTCTGATTCCATCGGGGAGACTGATTTCATCGGTGAGACTGATTCCATCGGGGTGTCTGAATCCATCAGGGAGTCTGATTCCATCAATGAGTCTGATTCCATCAGCGAGTCTGATTTCATCAATGAGTCTGACTCCATCGAGGAGTCTGATTCCATCAGGGAGTCTGATTCCATCATGAAGTCTGATTCCATCAGGGAGTCTAATTACATCAATGAGTCTCATTCCATCGGGGAGTCTGATTCCATCGTGGTGTCTGACTCCATCGGGAGACTGATTCCATCAATGAGTCTGATTCCATCAGGGAGTCTGATTCCATCGGTGAGACTGATTCCATCGGGGAGTCTGATTTCATCAGGGAGTCTGATTCCATCATTGAATCTGATTCCATCGGGGAGATTGATTCCATCAATGAGTCTGATTCCATCGGGGACGCTATTTCCATCAATGCGTCTGATTCCATCAATGAGTATGATTCCATCGGGGAGACTGATTCCATCAATGAGTCTGAATCCATCAATGTGTCTGATTCCATAGGGGAGTCGGATTCCATCAATGCATCTGATTCCATCGGGGAGACTGATTCCATTGGGGAGTCTGATTCCATCGGGGAGACTGATTCCATCAATGAGTCTGTTTCCATCAGGGAGTCTGATTCCATCAATGAGTCTGATTCCATTGGGGAGTCTGATTCCATCAAGTAGTCTGATTCCATCAATGCGTCTGATTCCATCGGGGAGTCGGATTCCATCAATGCGTCTGATTCCATTAGCGAGACTGATTCCATTGGGGAGTCTGATTCCATCGGGGAGTCTGATTCCATCAATGAGTCTGATTCTATCAGGGAGTGTGATTCCATCAATGAGTCAGATTCCATCAATGAGTCTGATTCCATCAGGGAGTCTGCTTGCATCGGGGAGTCTGATTCCATCAGGGAGACTGATTCCATCAATGAATCTGTTTCCATCAGGGAGTCTGATTTCATCTGGGAGTCTGATTCCATCAATGAGTCTAATTCCATCAGGGAGTCTGATTCCATCGGGGTCTGATTCCATCAATGAGTCTGTTTCCATCATTGAGTCTGATTCCATCGGGGAGTCTGATTCCATCAATGAGTCTGTTTCCATCGGGGAGTCTGATTCCATCAGGATGTCTAATTCCATCATTGATGCTGATTCCATCAATGAGTCTGATTCCAT
>NW_025167470.1:0-1695 GCF_004010195.1 Chiloscyllium plagiosum
CGGCGTTGGACCGTGTTTTCTTCGAGAAGGAATATGATTTTTCACCCTCAGTGACTTGCAATCACTCGTCTAACCACATTAACTGCTCTTCGCAAACTCAGAGAATGCAAAACAAATTCAAACCTCCGAGTGTCTTTACCTTAGTGAAATGTCAAGTTTGCTCTTAATGATACTCTTCAGCAAAAAACCAACAATACCCCCAACTACGGCTCTGAAACACCTCATCATGAAATCAATTTGAGTAATCTGGCCAGTGTTTCACTTTATTGTAATTTTCCTGTCACTGATGCATTTCCATCTTTTTGTGCGAATGATGATACTAAAGAGTTTTTTTTTAATATATAAAAAAAAAGTGTCGCGGGAGGGGAAATTAAGTAATGGCTGGAAATAGAGAAAGAGAGAGAAAAAGCTTTGGACAGATAATGGAGTCGTTAGTAGTCAGTCTGAGAAAACGATGAGCTGCTAATGGGGCGTATTAATGGCTGGACATGGGAAGTGAGTGGCACCTGCGCATGTGATGATACAGTCTGTTGTGTGGGTTTGGTGAAAGATGTGTGAAACTTTCTCACGCACTAAAATTATTGAAACAGATGACCTGTCCAAAAAGCAGTATCATTACCAAGCGGAAATTGTGGTGCTGTTCTTCCAGCTTACTTTGGGCTTCGCTGGATCAAGTTTGAGACAGAGATCTTTGCCAAAGATACGTTGGCGTGTCGAAGTGGTAAATAACAGAAAGTTCAGGGCCATTTTTAGGGGTATAACATAAGTGTTCTAAGAAGCAGTCAGAAGGTTGCATTACCTCTCCACAAAGTAGAGGAGACCGCATTGTGAGCAGAAATAAACAAGTTTGCAAAAAATGCAGGAAAAGTGCTGTTATACCAAGAAGGTATGTTTGCAGTCATTGATAACCTGAAGGGGAGCAGTAACTAAACGTTCAGATATTACGTCTTCTGGGAATGTGTGTCTCTGAAAACGTCTTGGGATTGAAGGAGGAGCGGACCATCGTTTCCCAGAGGGAATGGTCACAAGTGAGGGTATGGAAAATATTTCTTACGGTGGCATCCTGCTCGTGGGAACGGAAAAGGCGACTAATGATCCTTTGGATGAGGATACTTATGGGATATTGGGTGAACGGGGTCTCCATTATGGTTTTGTAAGGGAAGAGGGCGTTAACTACTGACGTATGGGAAATGATGTTGGATCCGGCTGAAGACTCTGACACGTACCTTGCAGGAGATTCCTTGGTTGAGGTAAAAAGTGCACAGTTCGGAGATGCCTTTATCGACTTGGGCAAAATCAGAGCATTTGTGATAAAGACGGTGGAACTCGGAGAATGGAATACAGTCTTTATAGAGTCATAGATTCATTAAGATACACAGCAAGGAAAAGGACCTTCCAGTCTAACTCATCCATGTCGACCAGATATCCCCACCCAATCTAGTCCCACCTGCCAGCACCCTGCCCATATCCCTCCTAATCTTCCTATTCATATACCCATCCAAATGCCACTTAAATGTTGCAATTCTACCAGCGTCCACCACTTCCTCTGGCAGCTCATTCCATACACGTACCACCCTCTGTGTGAAAATATTGCCCCATAGGTCTCTTTTATATCTTTCCCCTCTCACCCTAAACCTATATCCTCTAGTTCTGGACTCTACTGCCCCAGGGAAAATACCTTTCCTGTTTACCCGA
>NW_025167471.1:0-1695 GCF_004010195.1 Chiloscyllium plagiosum
TATTGCAAAAATGGTGTCAGGGACCAATGTCTTGACCGTATCTGCTGTGTTCTGCTGTTTAATCCTGTCACCTGCAGTGAATCAAAATGATTGAAGACTGTCATCTCTGATTCTGTGGGCGTCATGATGAGGGTAATTTTGGCTGAGAATGTGCATTTGCTACTACACCCTTGCCATTTACAGTGATATTTAGGGCTGTTCAATTGTTCATGACGGGATATTTTATTAGCCATCTACTCCAAGTGGGTTGTTTAATGGTCTATCATCTATTCTGACTGAATGTGACAGGAGTGCATCGCTTCGATCTGCTCTGTTGGTTTTGGGTCATCGTCCCCTCGACATCAGCTGTTCGTCTTGCTGTTTGGAATATAAGCAGTCAAGTGTGGCAGATTTAATAGCATGTTATAATGTTTCGGTAAAGAAGAAGGGCTTATGCCCGAAACGTCTATTCTCCTGCTCCTTTGATGCTGCATGACCTGCTGCGCTTTTCCAGCAACACGTTTTTCATCATAGTTAGGGAAAAATGTTTCTGATCCTGATATGCTCATCCACACGCGTCACTGAACCATAGAATGACATGATGGAAATGGTGGACTGAGGGGATTATCTCGGGCAAAAAGTTACAGATTATGCTGGAATGCAATTCTGCTCCTGCTGCTGCTACTGCTGTAGTCTACAGTACCACATGAATACCCATTTAGAGATGCAACTTCTGCAAAACAGTTCTGCTGTCTGTACTCATATCACACTGGGACCCGTTCACCCATCGTCCATGTCCTCAGTGACCTCCTCTGGTTTCTGATGTGGCGATTCTTCAATTTTACTATTCCCATTCTGCCAAGGGTCCCTCCATGTGTTAATATCAACAAGTTGTCACATTTCTGAAAAGTATTTAACGTTTTCATCTGAATCCTTTCCCCTCAAGTACTGCCATTTTCCATGTTTAAAGTTAATGTTTTTACCTCTTTTTCTCTCTCTGAACATGGCGAAGAGGTTGGTGGTGTCAGTGTTTCCAACCCTATGTAGGTTTAGAACCCATTTGTGAACCTTGTGTTATCTTTCTCTTCCCGGTGTATGTTGCTCCATGTCGGACAGAGCGTTTGAGTACTTTTGGCACACGTGTTTGAAACTTATTCAAAAACAGAAATTGGTGGAGAAACGAAGTACATCTGGCAGTGTGAAGTGAAATTGGGTTTAATTTTTCGGTTCCTGTAACTGTTCTTCAAAGTTCCCAGTGTTTCCGCAAATTTTAGATTTTGTTTCAGATTTCCAGCTTCCGCTGGTCTTTGCTTTATTGAAAATATGTTCTGTGACTTCCCAATTTTGAAGAAACCCAGAGGGTCTGGCAACATCTGCAGAGGCAGAGAAACAAACTCAATGCTTCAAGTCTAGTATAACATTTCGTCAGAAGTGTATGGAATTGGAAAGTGAGCTTTTTAGTATCTTGGAAAGGTGGAAGGATAATTGTTGGGAAACAGAGTGTTTGGAGGACCAGTGCAAAAGACAAGTGGGCTTTAATATATGGTGAAAGAGAAACAGATGTAAAATAGTGTAAGTTAATGCGTGACTTGAGGCAATTGATTCTCTGTATTGATTGCAAGAGAAATAAGGCAGGTTCACATGGACCCCAGGAGGCAGAGTATTAAAAATGGAGAACACTCGTAATACTGACAGGCTATGACGTTATGGAATTGT
>NW_025167472.1:0-1695 GCF_004010195.1 Chiloscyllium plagiosum
GCAAAGGATCGGCAAACTCTTCCCTTGCTTCCCTGAGGATCGTCAGATAGATCCCATTCGGCCCAGGTGACTTATCTATTTTCACATTCTGCAGTAATTCTAATAACTCTTCCCTGTGAATCTCAATCTCTTCTAGTCTAGATGCAAGTATCTCTGTATCTTGCTCGCCAACATTTTCATTTTCTCTCGTGGGTAAGTTTGTTTTTCTGCAGATCTAGGTTTCTGGGTTTTTTTTGTGTTTGTCGTTTTCTAATGTCGATAGCATGTTCTATTTTGTCTCTCCATTCATGGCCCTTTGCATTAGTGTGTGAAGGTTTTTGGTAGAAAACTTCCCTGTTGAATTTATAGAGTCTGTTGTGGGCCTCATTAATCATTTCCTGAAGCATTCTGTGGAAATTTTACTCTGCCATTCGCTTGGTACGAGGGTGTACAAGGATATCTGTATTTTACCCTCTTACTAAGATGGATAATAAGATGCTACTTAAGACATTTAGGTAGCAGCTGCTTCGTTCGTCATTCGTACATGAAGTACAGCTGCTCATGGGCGGACCTCTGTTGGAGGGCATTGATTTCTCTTTGACAAAGTCCTTTGACGTAACAGCTCTGTTCACATCTATCAACATCAATGTGGACATTGAAACAGTGACGACACCAAAAGACGAACTAATGACACATACACCAAACTCCACCAAATTCCTCAGCAAGGACAATATCTTCAAGCTATTTAATCCATCCCTTAACACCCACTTCAACTTCAAACAAAGAAAACCTCCAGACAAACCAACATAATACCCATGGGATCTCCAATGTTCGGTATTCTCTCAGAGGAAGTAATGCAGAGACTCGAACAGACGGTTCTGCCGTCCAACCAACCCAAAATTCGGGTCCACTTCGTGGATTACTCCTTTGTCATCACTGAACGAATCAAATTAGAGGAAACTTTCAAGACCATCAATATTATGCTAACCAGCGTAAAATTCACGAAAGGGGAGGAAAACAAAAATAAATTGACGTTTCCAGGTGTCGCAGTAGAGCGAACAGCCAATATGGAACTTCAACCCAGCATCTACAGGAAAGCAAAACATACGAAACAAATATTGAACTCCTGAAGCAATCATCCCAATGTTCACAAACGAATCTGGATTACAAGATTACTTCAACGAGCCATCACACACTGCAGCGCAGAAAAACTTCAAAGAGCAGAATTAATCAACTATACAGTGTATTAAAAATAATGGGTACCCAATGCTAATGAACCACTGGTTTTTCAGCAACAAGCCCAAATCATCAGACCAAACACGTCCAGACAGCCGAGCCACTTTCCACGACATCGAAGATACCTCGGAAATTACTGCCAGTGTGCTCCGACCCTTCGCATCATAAAAGCCCGAACACATACCAACACAATAACAGAGCAGCTAATGAACATGAAAATCCCTATACAAGCATCAAGGAAAACTTACATCACTTTACAAATATGTTGCACGAGGTGTACAAACATTACATTGGACAAATATGAAGAAAAATGGCCACCAGGACATGTAAACATCAACTCGTCACAAAAATGCGTGAGTCACTCTCACTGGTGTACTTAGATACAGATGAGGAGGGCCAATACTTCGACTGTGACAACACACCCATCCTAGGGTAAGCCAGAGATATGCACGTGTATTCCTCGAAGCATGGCATTCCATC
>NW_025167473.1:0-1695 GCF_004010195.1 Chiloscyllium plagiosum
TTTTGCCTCGGATAATCTCCTCAGTCTGCCATTACCATCAACACGATCTATGGCTGAGAGTCGAGTGTGGGTGAACATGTCAGGGTCAGAACCACGTGAACCTAACCCTGATCCTAATGCATTAAAGTTACCACACTTGACCAACAGATGTGATCGAAGCTCCGCACTCCTGCCGCATTTAGTTATAAATGGTGTTGAACGATTAAACAAATGACTGGAGGAAAGGGATGCACAAATATCCCCATCCGACATAATGGAACAGTCCTGTACATCAGTGTAAAAGACCAGGATGTAGTATCTGCACCATCCTCAGCCAGAAGTGTGGAATTGATGAAACACCTCACCCTCGCCATGATGCCCACAGAATCACAGGTGCCAGTCTTCAACCAATTCGATTTACTGCTCGTGACATGAAGAAATAGCTGAACACAGTAGATACGACAAAGGCAATGGGCCCTGAGCCCATTCCTGCAACAGGACTGAAGACTTGTGCTGCACCACAAGCCGTGTCCCTGGGGAAGCTGTTTCATTCCAGCTCCAACTCTGACATCTCCCTGGCAATGTGGAAAATTACTCAGCTATGTCCAGTCCCCAAAGAGGAGAATAACTACAATCTGACCATGTACCACCCCTTCAGTCCCATCACGACAGTCAAATTGGTGGGTGATACTTTTGTCGGAGCTGTCAAGCAGCACAGAAATAATCTGCTCAGTGTGGTTTCCGATAGGTCCCCATGTGGAGATGGTGCTGTTGTGGAAATGTCACTGGATTACTAATCCAGACCAGGCTAATACTCTGGAAATTAAAAACAATTGACAAAATATTAAGGTGCAAACTCTGGTGTCAGCGATATTGACATTGAAGTCAATGTCGATTGTACACACCAATTTCTTTCCCCAATGTACTTTCAGGAAGTGAATCTCCCGTGCTTTCCTTGTCTGGCCAAAACGTGACTGCAGACACACAGACATGTGATAAACTTTTCAATGGTCTCTGAATCGGCCAAGCAAGACACTCTATTGTATTAAACTGCTCCGAGTGCTGAAAGGATAAACTCGGACAGAAATCTCGGCCCCAGCCTCAGTAACGGAAAATGAATGGGAAACACAGTTCTGTCGTCAGTGCACAGACCTCCTTCCTCACATCTGAGAACTTGTGACAGCATTTACAGAGCTTTCCCACAGAATGCACAGAAACATCAGGTATGAAGTAGGCCATACAACACATTGAGCCTTTCATATTGTCGTTCATGTTCAAACATCTCCGCAATGCACTTATCCCACACAATGAAGTGGGAAGTGCAGTAGTCCCTTTGGTACATCGAGTTTGCTACCCAATTCAATACAATATTGGTTGGCTATTTATTTCCACGCCGTTGTCCTGCTCTCCCACCATCCCTTTACTGTCTCTAAATCCGTATTTATATTCAGTATCTTGGCTTCCTGGTTCCAGCGCATTCTCCAGCTTCACCAGTCTCTGAGTGCAGACATTTATTGTCATCTCAATGCAGAATGGCCTGTCTGTTCATAATACTGTGGCCCCTTGTTTTAGACACGACAGCCTGGGGAATTATCATCCCTGCTTCCAATCTGTCTCACCCTGTCAGAGTTTTATATATCTCACTGAGATCTCCACCCATTTTCCTAAACCAAATGGAATTCCGGCCCAGTCGCCCCAAACACTGCTCCCACAAAA
>NW_025167474.1:0-1695 GCF_004010195.1 Chiloscyllium plagiosum
TTTGTGGGGTGAATTTGTACTTGCAGAGTTACAATGTACTTTGCTCAAAACCTGCATGAATTCATATAAAACTCTGTTATCTCACTTTTTAGATTAGAATCAGTCTAAATATATCATGGCATAGACAGAGAACACAGGGGGCTAACACTTTCAACATATTGTCTATCTAGCACCAATTGTTACAGTTAACCTGAGAATGCAACTTTCAAAAAAAAGTTTTGTGATTTACATATAAAAGAAGTGAAACTATCATGGTATTCGAACAGATGAAAGACTCAACAGACAATCAAGGTATTTTTCAATGTATAATTTCCGTTATATCACACTGCAAACTTTTGCTATAAATTCTGTGCCTTACAATTGTGTCCTCCACAACCACCTGATGAAGGAGCGTCGCTCCGAAAGCCAGTGCTTCCAATTAAACCTGTTGGACTATAACCTGGTGTTGTGTGATTTTTAACTATATAAATACAATCTTCCTATTCCTTGTCATCACAAAAGCACTCAATAGCTTTATTCTCACAAGGACAAACATTATCTTTTATCCACAGGATGTGGGTTTGCTGCCAGACCAGCATATATCACCCATCCCTAATTGCCAGAGAACAGGTAAGAGTCAACTAAATTGCTGTGGGTCTGAAGTCACATATAAGTCAGATCCAGTAAGCATAGCAGTTTCCTAAAGGATATTGTGTGAACCAAATGGGGATTTTTTTCCCCTGAAAATCATTTTATGATCTTCGTTAGACTCTTATTTTTTAAAAATTCAATTCAAATTCTACCATCTGCCATAATGGTATTCAAACCCCAGACTCCATACCAGTACCTGGATCACTTGGTTAATAGTCTATCGATAACACCACTAGGCCAATACCACCCTTTCTTCCAAAAAATACAAAAGATAGAGGGTCACCTTATTATATCGTGGAGTTTCAGAACTCAAGAGTACTGCTGAGAATACTAAGCTGCTTGAAGTTTCAAGAAACCAAGGTCTCACTGAAGTCAATGTTCTTTATGCAAGATCCCTGTGGCTAGTTCCTCTATTCTTCTCTACAATGTGACTCTGTCTCTGTCCGACATTCTCAATGTCTAATAGCATTCCAGCTGGGAATGTAGCTCATCACACAGAGGCCAGGAATAGAACAGGCAGAAGAACACATCATAGACATTTTTCTCTGAAGTGTCTGAACCTCCTGGTTCACCCCCATCAAACTCCATGAAAATCATGAGAGGCAGAGAAAAGGCAGATAGCCTATCACTTTTCCCCATGGTAGGGGAGTCTGAAACTCGAGGACAGAGGTTTAAGGTGAAAGGGGAAAGATACAAAAGGGTCCAGAGGGACAATTGTTTCACCCAGAGGATGGTGAGTGCCTGGAACAGGCTGCCAAAGGTAGTGATGGAAGAGAGTGGAATTCCATTATTTAAGAAACATTTAGATAAGGTACATGGATGGGATAGGTATGGAGGGATAGAGACCAAATGCAGGCAAATGTGATTAGTTTAAATTGTGAAAACTGGGCAGCATGGACACGTTGGGCCAAAGGGCCTGCTTCCATGCTGTAGACGTCTATGACTCTATGACAGTGCCAGCCACACATGCACCCCATTCCCAGCCGACTCCCCCACACCCCTTCACCCATCCCTTAACAGCTCAACTGGACATCATTCTTGGTAAAAACAATGACTGCAGATGCT
>NW_025167475.1:0-1695 GCF_004010195.1 Chiloscyllium plagiosum
AACAACCCGCGCTCCTGGTACCCGCGCACAACAACCCGCGCTCCTGGTACCCGTGCACAACAACCCACACTCCTGGTCCGTGCACAACAATCCACGCACCTTGTCTATGCATAACAACCTATGCTCCTGGTCTGTGCACAACAATCCACGCTCCGGGTCTATGCACAACAACCCACGCTCCTGGTCCGTGTACAACAGCCCACACTCCTGGTACCCATGCACAACCCCCGCCCCTGGTACCCGCGCCCAACATCCCACGCTCCTGGTACCCGCGCACAACAACCCATGCTCCTGGTACCTGCGCATAACAAGCCACGCACCTGGTATCCGTGCACAACAACCCACCCTCCTGGTACCCATGTACAACAACCCACGCTCCTGGTACCCGCGCAAAACAACCCGCGCCCCTGGTACCCGCGTACAAAATCCCACGCTCCTGGTACCCGTGCACAATAACCTGCGGTCCTGGTACCCGCGCACAACAACCCGTGCTCCTGGTAACCGCGCAAAACAACACGTGCCACTGGTACCAGCGCACAACAACCCGTGCTCCTGGTACCCGCGTACAACAACCCGTGCGCCTGGTACCCACGTATAACAAGTCGTGCTCCGGGTACCCGCATACAGCAACCCACGCCCCTGATACCCGCACACAACAACCCATGCTCCTGGTACCCGCATACAACAACCTGTGCTCCTGGTACCCGCATACAACAATCCACACACCTGGTCCGTGCACAACAACCCACGCTCAAGGTCTATGGACAACAACCCGTGCTCCTGATCCATGAACAACAATCCACGCTCCTGTTCCATGCACAACACACACTTCTGGCCCATGCACAACAACCCACGCTCCTGGTCCGTGCACAACAACCCACGCTCCTGGTCCGTGCACAACAATCCACGCTCCTGGACCGTGCACAACAACCCACACTCCTGGTCCATGCACAACAATCCACGCTCCTGGTCCGTGCACAACAACCCACACTCCTGGTCCATGCACAACAATCCACGCTCCAGGTCCACGCACAACAACCCACACTCCTGGTCTGCGTGCAACAACCCACGCTCCTGGTCCATGCAGAACAACACACGCTCCTGATCCATGCACAACGACCCACGCTCCTGGTCCGTGCACTGCAACCCGTGCTCCTGGTCTATGCACAACAACCATGCTCCTGGTTCCCACGCACATCAACCCGTGCTCCTGGTACCTGTGCACAACAACCTACGCTCCTGGTACCCGCGCACAACAACCTGCGCTCCGGTACCTGCATACAACAACCCGTGCTCCTGGTACCCACGTACAACAAGCCGTGCTCCTGGTATCTGTGCAAAACAGCCCGCGCTCCTGGTACCTGTGCACAACAACCCGCGCTCCTGGTACCTGTGCACAATAATGCGTGGTCCTGGTACCCACATACAACAACAACCCGCACCCCTGGTACCCACGCCCAACAGCCCATGCTCCTGGTATGCGCGCACAACAACCCGTGGTCCTGGTACCCGTGCACAACAACCTGCGCTCCTGGTACACACACCCAACAACCTGCGCTCCTGGTACCCGCGCACAACACCCCGCGCTCCTGGTACCCGCGCACAACAACCCGTGCTCCTGGTACCCATGCACAACAACCCCCGCTCCTGGTACCCGTGCACAACAACCCGCGCTCCTGGTACCTGCGCACAACA
>NW_025167476.1:0-1695 GCF_004010195.1 Chiloscyllium plagiosum
GTGTGGAGACTTTAACTTTGGGGTGGCAAGGTTGGAAATTTCATTTTCCTGTTTGGATCAGTGGTTTTGACATTGGCATCTGCTTTTGATCGCATCAGCTCAGGATCAGCTTCTTGTTCCCAATAAATACTGCAACCTGGAGAAGGTGGTGTTGTGGTTACATAATAAACTAGTCTTCCTTGGGGACTCACACACAGAACTGGTAATGTTAAAGTTCGACGAATAAAACCTGGAATGGAAGCTTGACCTCAGGAACAGAGAACATGCCTTTAATTTCCTGCAATCTCATTCATACATGTCGCTTATGCAGGGGATGCTACCACCTTTATCCAATCCTACCTACTTGTGACTCCAAGACCTGAACAACATAGCTGACCCTTAATCCGAGAATGACGACCGTGTGGGAAAGCAGGCCATTCGGCCGTTCCAGTCGACACCATCCCTCTGAAGCACATCCTATCAGACCCACACTCCACACCTATTCCATTCCCCTTCATTTCCCATGGCTGATCCCAGTAACCTGCGCATCTTCAGACTGTGGGAGGAAACTCACACAAGCAAAGGGAGAATATGCAAACTGCACACAGTCACACAAGACTGGGACGAATCCATGTCTCTCGTGCAGCGAGACAGCAGCGAATCAGAAAGAACAACAAATGCTGTCCTGACCAGTGACATCCACACCCTGTGGGTATATGAGGAAGAATAAAAAGACATTCACAACATGAACAACGGGACTTACGTCTGCATGGACATGACTTGAACCAATCGTTCACCCTGGGTAGATACAAAGAAACCGATATCACAGAGAAACCAGCGCAATGGGGGATTCAATTACCTTCTGAAGCGGAAACTCATCTACTTAGTCATACTGGGGACAGACTGTTCAACAATCCCGTGTGTGGGGAGGGCTCAATGAGCAGAAGAACCTCTCGATTTACCAGCAAGATTACATATCCCAGAAGGAGATCAATTAAACTGTCAACGCTGCTGTTAATCCAAACCAGCTGCAAGTTTCATAGCGTCAAAGTCACAGACTCACACAGCATGAAAACAGGCCTTTCACTCCTACAAGCTCATACTGACAATAATGCCAAACTAAACAAGTCGCATCTGACGGCTCCTGTAACTGCTGAGGGTTAATAATGCCCTTGTGATATTATTACTGCATTGTTAATATGAATGTCCAGATATAATTCTTTTGACACGGGTTCAAACCCTGGCATGGCAGATGCTGGAATTTTATTTAAATAAATACCCAGAGTCGAATGATGATGTTTAATCAGTTGTTGTAGGTCTGATTCACTAATGCCTGATAGGGCAGGAAACTGCCATACACATCTGGTCTGGCTGGTTTGTGACTCCAGATCCATAATATCGTGGTTGCTTCTGAACTTCCCTCTGGGCAATAAATTATGTACTAGGCATGAATGAATAGCTTTTGTTAATCCCACTGAAACTTTCCAATTCATTTATCGATCCAAATATCCTGTAAATATTGTAAATGTACATTCATTCCTCACTGCCTCAGGAAGTGAATTGCACACATAAACCATCCTCTGTTAAAAAGCCTCTCATGTCTTATTTTTAATCCTTCTTTTCTTTTTAAACATTTTCCCTCTCGTCTTGAAGTGCCCCTCCTTGGAGAAAAGACAGTTACACTTAACTCTCGCCGAACTTTCAATAATTTATAAA
>NW_025167477.1:0-1695 GCF_004010195.1 Chiloscyllium plagiosum
GACACTGGTTAATAGAATAGATGGTTTTGAGGTCCGAAAAGAAGAGGTGCTAGCAATTCTGGAAAGTGTGAAAATGGGTAAGTCCTTTGAGACGGATGGGATTTATCCAATAATTCTCTGGGAAGCCAAATAGGAGATTGCAAAGCCTTTGGCTTTGATCTTTAAGTCGTCAAAGTCTCCAGGTCTAGAGCCAGAAGACTGTTGATCGCAAATGTTGCCCCTTTTTTCAAGAAGGGGGCTAGAGACAGCACTGCTAATAATTGACCAGTGAGCCTTACTTCGCTTGTGCTAAAAGTTTTGAAAAGTTTATAACAACGAGGATTTATCATCATCTAGAAAGGAATACGTTGTTTAGGGATAGTCAACACGGTTTTGTGAAGGTTATGTCATGCTTCACAAACCTTTTGAGTTCTTTGAGAAGGTGATCACACAGGTGAGTGAGTGTAAAGCAGATGATGTGGTGTATATGGGTTTCAGTGAGGCTCTTGATAAAATTTCCCATAGTATGCTATTGCACAAAATACCGAGATATGGGATTGCAGATGATTTCGTGATTTAGATCTGAAATTGGCTAGCTGAAAGAAGACTGTGGGTGGTGATTAACTAGAAAACTTCATCCTCGACTTCAGTTACACCTCTGTGTGGAGTTTGCACATTCTCCCTGTATCTGCATGTGTTTACCCCTCCAATCCAAAGATGTGCAAATTAGGTGAATTGGCCATGCTAAATTGCCCATAGTGTTCAGGGAACACTTCAACACCTCCGCCCAATCTCCCAAGAACATGCAAGTCCTGGGCCTCCTCTACCGGCAAATTCTAGTCACCTGACACCTGGAGAAAGAACCCCCACCTTCCACCATGGGACCCTCCAACCACAAGGGATCAATGTTGATTTCACCAGTTTCCTCATCTCCTTTCTCCCGACTTTATACCAGATCCAACCCTCCAACTCGACAGTGCCCTCTTGAACTATCCTACCTGTCTATCTTCCTTCCCACCCATCTGTTCGAATCTGTCACCATCACCGCCCCACCTTCATCTACATATCACATTCCTAGTTACCTTCCCTCCAGCCCCTCCCATTTACCTCTCAGCCTCCTTGGTTACATTCTTCCATCTTCTCCCGCTCCACCCCACATCCACCCATATTTCTGATGAAGAGCTTATTCTCAGACTCTCCTGCTCCTCAGATGCTGCTGACCGGTTGTGGTTTTCCAGCGACACACTTTTTGACTGATCTCCAGCATCTGCAGTCCTCACTTTCTAATAAACCATTGTAATGAAAAGATCATGGTTATTTAATCCAATGTCACCTTTAGGTGATAATTTTTAATTGAACTAAAAGAATTAGAAGTACTATCAATCTGCATCTGCAATCTTGAATAATGAGAAATACCCATGTAGAAATAATCTGAACCAAACGCATCCTCCAAAATGTCCAGCAATTTCTGTTCCTCCTTTGATATTGGAACAGAAAATGAATTAAAGCAAGTACTCGAGTTGCTTTGTAGGCAGTTCTTGATTGATTCAAGGCCTATAGTTTCCATTCTCCTCAACCTTCCACTAAATTCCTTACTTTTATTGTAAAAATATGTTGTATTTTACAGCTTGTTGCACAGGCAGCTAGCAGAAGCTATTTTTCACTTCTAACAGCTGCATCGTCATGATCCAGCAAACACATCTATTCATGCATTAG
>NW_025167478.1:0-1695 GCF_004010195.1 Chiloscyllium plagiosum
TAAAAGCTCGGTGTCACGAATAGTATTTTGGAACAAACGTCTCATCGCTGGAAAAAATCTATGCTGTTAAGAGAAGATGCAATTGCACCTGCCGTCCTAAATGTCAGCTAGTGGTTACAATTCAGTACTATCACCGCTATGGTTTGCTTTCAATGCCTGGTCAGGGAAGCAGGATTATTGTTACTAATAAGGACAACAACAAAATCGGAGCATCTTTGACAGGAAACGCATTTTACACGCGTCCGCATGTGCCTTGAAATATTGCTGCAGGACCGCAAGGTGGCTCACTGGTTAGCACTGCTGCCTCACAGAGCTTGAGACATGGCATGAATCCAAATGGGTCGACTGTCAGTAAGGTGCCTTATTCAGGAACAAATGAAGAGTAATAGGGTAAGGAATTGTACTGTGTGGTTAATCCCTGGAGGATCGGTGTGAATTTGTTGCACAAATGGCCAGTTTCTTAACTGTCGTCATTCTATGATACCTGACTGTGTTGTTTTGGTACGTGTTCAGAGAGGGGAGAAAAGTGAAGAAAAACAGTCATTTCCCAGTCAGTGGTTGATCCATTGTGTGACAACCAACCGATTCACCTGTGACTGAACTAGCTCCCATCTTCCCTGTACTGGTAATGACAGTATACACCATTCGAGCGGGTTTTCATGTGTTGCATTGGAACAGCATTCTTTCTCAAGATGGACTTCCCTGGGATATAAAAGAGATGATAAAAGACATGGATGCCGATGACTGGAATCAAAAGACGTCAGGAAGAATGGAAAGGAAGCCAACGAAGTACTGGGCATAACGCCATTAGAAAAGACAAGGCGGGTTTCATGGGATGCTGGAACAGATGAATAGATCATGTGGCGTGAAACCAGGTAAAACTGAGTTGCGTCCATATGGAAGTTTCCCTGATGATGTGAATTTGCTGAGAGTAAGCAGGAGGGAAATCCTTCATTCAGATGGATCTATAAATGGACTTTCAAACTTCAAAACCAGCGATGAATGATAAGGAAAAGTCTGGAGCACTTTTTATTTCATTCTACAGTAATTGAAATCGAAAATGATTATTTTTCAGGAAAAATGTGTCAGAAGCTGATTCTAAAGTATTTGTAAAAATGCGTACAGAAACATAATGAGTGAATTTCACCAAGACAGGGAGTCTAGTCGGCCGGGTCGGGTAAGTGTTAGGTGCACAATTTCTAATTGGTTAACGTTAATTGGAAATAGACCACATATCATTATACGATGGCGACAATCAAAGCGAAATTATACTATAGTGAGTGGGAACTGACCTGTCGATGGAATGCACCATTTCTTTTCATCTATTGCCTTGGACATTTGGCTGCAATCACAGAGAAGGGAGTGAGACCATTTGCTGCTCACCCTCTCCCCCCAAAATATCCAGTGACAAGACTCGAAAAATGTTCCTGTTTGAATCCTATAATCTTTCAAGCAGTACTTTAAACATCTTTATCATTTCAGTTCCAGTTTTGCCGACAACATTGTCCAAAGAGATAAATCTAATCATTTTTGGATTATTTTAATGGCCTGTGCGAGGTTGCGACAAAATAAGTAACATGAAACGAACTAAACATCCTTTCCAGAATTTAACACAGCACAGGATCAGCGATATGAGAAACGTCAACATCTTCAAACGTCTGCTCTGTATCTCTATTGAGAGATGGATATTCACTC
>NW_025167479.1:0-1695 GCF_004010195.1 Chiloscyllium plagiosum
ACTCGGTGACATATCTGCTGAAATAATGCTCCTGTGGGATGTTTTATTACACTTTTATTACTGTTTTGAAGGATACGGATGAAGTACAAACAGGTAGGACTTTTTAGTTTGGGACTGTGGTCAGCATGGACTGGTTGGACCAAAGGGTCTGTTTCCATGCTGATGACTCTATAAGAGAGATACAGAGATGTAAGATTATATTATTGAAAGTGTTAATTTGGATGTTGGGTGATGCCCGAAACGTCGATTCTCCTGTTCCTTGGATGCTGCCTGACCTGCTGCGCTTTTCCAGCAACACATTTTCAGCTACAAGAATGTGACCTGTGGGATGCAGCTGATTGGACTTGTGTAGATTGTAACACCAGCTTGATATCTTTGAGGTTTTGTTCAATTACCATGGGGAGTCATGGAGAAGCTTCACAGAAATTTACCTCCTCAGATGTTATCCATGTGATTACTCACATCCTTGAAGAGATTAAATAAATTGGTGAAAGTATATGTCAGTGTAGATTATACTTGGGGTTATTGGAAGAAATAGGATTGATGACTCAGCTTCACACTTTCTTGTGTTGCAGCAGTCCCAGTACATAGGAGGGGATCTATACCGATGGGGCGGTCTTCACCTGAACCATTCTGGAACCAGTATTCTAGCAAAAAGGATAAATAGGGTGGTCATTAGGACTTTGAACTTGTGAGTCAGAGATGAAGGGAAAGGGAAAGTGACAGGAAGTATGGTGATAAATAAAAAAGATAAGCAGCAGGTTAGCATGTGTGCAGAAGAGTTTAAGTTCAAGACAGACTATGAAAGAAGCCAGAAGGAAAGATAACTCAGGAGATATTAGAGATGTTGTGAATCCTTACAGTAAGAGAGCGAGCATAAAGGCACTTTACCTGAATGCTTGTAGCATTTGTAACAAGGTTGATGAGTTAATGGCAAAAATCATTGTGAACAAATACGATTTGATAGCCATCCCAGAGACATGGTTGCAGAATGGTCATGACTGGGAATTAAATATCCAGGGATACCAGACTATTCGAAGGACAGAGAGGAATGTAGGGAGGTGGTGTAACTCTGATATTCAAGAATGACATCAGGGCAGTGCTGAGAGATGATATAGATTCTAAGGAGCATGAGGTCAAATCCATTTGGGTGGAAATTAGGAATTTCAAGAAAAATAAATCACTGATGGTTGTATTCTTCGGCCAACATAATGACATCACATTGGTGCACGCAATAAACAAGAAAATAACTAATGCCTGCAAAAATGGTACAGCTATTATCATGGGGGATTTTAATCTGCATGTAGATTGGTCAAACCAGCACAGTCACGGTAACCTTGAGGAGAAGTCTGTTGAATGTATCCGTGATGGATTTCTTGAACAGGAACCGATGAGTGAGCAAGCTGTCCTAGATCAGGTCCTATGTAATGAGACAGGAATAATTAATGACCTCATAGTCAAGGATCCTCTTGGAAGGAGTGATCACAGAATAGTCAAATTTAAAATACAACTGGATAGTGTGAAGATAAAATCCAGTACCAGGGTCCTATGCTTGAATAAGGTGGACTATGATAGAATGAGGGAGGACCTGGCTAAAGTAGACTGAAAACAGAGACTTTATGGTGTGACAGTTGACGAGCAGTGGAAGACCCTCAAAGAAATTTTTCAAAATGTTCAGCAAAAGTATATTCCAGT
>NW_025167480.1:0-1695 GCF_004010195.1 Chiloscyllium plagiosum
GGACCACAGAACAGGGAACATAGAAGATGGAACATCAAAACATGGAACATAGAACATGGAACATAGAACATGGAACACAGAACATTGAAACATGGAACATCAGAACATGGAACACTGAATATGGAGCATAGAACATGGAACATTGAAACATGGAACTCAGAACATGGAACATAGAACATGGAACATCGGAACATGGAACACAGAACTTGGAACATAGAACATGGACTACAGAATGTGGAACATAGAACATGGAACATCAAAACACGGAACATCAAAACATGGATCATAGAACATGGAACATTGAAACATGGAACACAGAACATGGAACATAGAAACATGGAACACAGAACATGGAACATAGAACATGGAACATTGAAACATGGAACATTGAAAGGTGGAACATAGAATGTGGAACATTGAAACATGGAACATAAAACATGGACCACAGAACGTGGAACATAGATCATGGTGCACAGAACATGGAACATAGAACATGGAACATCAAAACATGGAACATAGAAACATGGAATAAAGAACATCGCACATTGAAACATGGAACACAGAATATAGAACATAAAACATGGTACATTGAAACGTAAAATGTCGAAACATGGGTCATAGAACATCGAACACAGAACATGGAACATGGAGCATGAGAGATCGAAACATGGAACATCGAGCATAGAAGATTGAAACATGGAACACAGAACCTGGACCATAGAACATAGAACATGGAACATAGAACATGGAACTTAGAATATGGATCGTGGAACATGGACCACAGAACAAGTAACATGGAACATGGAAAATCAAAATGTGGAACATCGCAACATGGAACATAGAACATGGAACATCAAAACATGGAACATGTATATATGGAACATAGAACATGGAACATCGAACATGGAACACAGAACATGGAACACAGAACATGGAACATAGACCATGGAACATTGAAACATGGAACACAGAACCTGGAACATAGAACATAGAACATTGAAGCATGGAACATAGATGATGAAGGATAGAACATGGAACAATGAAACATGAAACATCGAAACATGGAATATAGAACATGGAACATCGAAGCATGGAGCCCAGAACATGGAACATAGGCCATGGAACATTGAAACATGGAACACAGAACCTGGAACATAGAACATGGAACATCGAAGCATGGAACACAGATGATGAAGGATAGAACGTGGAATATTGAAACATGGAACACAGAACATGGAACATAGAACATGGAACGTCCAAACATAGAACATGGAACATTGAAACATGTAACATTAAAACATGGAAAAAGAACATCGAACATCGAATCGTGGAACATAGAACATGGAACATTGAAACGTGGAATCACGAAACATGGAACATAGAAACGTGGAACATCAAAACATGGAACATAGAACATAGAACACAGAACATGGAACATAGAGCATGGGACATTGAAACATGGAACATACAACATGGAACATCGAAACATGGAACATCCAAACATGGAACATTGAAACATGGAACACAGAACATGGAACATAGAACATGGAACATCGAAGCACGGAGCACAGAACATAGAACACAGAACATGGAACATAGAACATGGGACATCGAAGCATGGAACACAGATGATGAAGGATAGAGCGTGGAACATTGAAACATGGAACACAGAGCATGGAACATAGAACATGGAAC
>NW_025167481.1:0-1695 GCF_004010195.1 Chiloscyllium plagiosum
CATCCGAGTATTAAACCAGACACCCAGTGATATTATCACCACACTATTAACCCAGACACCCAGTGATATTATCACCAGACTATTAATCCAGACACTGAGTGATATTATCACCAGATTATTAACCCGACACCCTGTGATATTATCACCCGACTATTAACCCGGACACCCAGTGATATTATTACTCGACTATTAACCCAGACACCCAGTGATATTATCACCCAACTATTAACCTCGACACCCAGTGATATTGTCACACGACTATTAACCCAGACACCCAGTGATATTATCACTCGACTATTAACCCAGACACCCAGTGATATGATCATCAGACTATGAACCCAGACACCCAGTGATATTATCACCCAACTATTAACCCAGACACCCAGTGATATGATCACCAGACTATTAACCCAGACACCCAGTGATATTATCACCCGACTATGAACCCAGACATCCTGTGATATTAAAACTCGACGGTTAACCTAGATACCCAGTGATATTGTCATTCGACTATTAACCCAGACACCCAGTGATATTATCACTCGACTATGAACTCAGGCATCCTGTGATGTTATCACCCCACAGTTAACCCAGACACCTAGTGATATTATCACTCGAGTATTATCCCAGACACCCAGTGATATTATCACCAGACTATTAACCCGGACATGCAGTGATATTATCACCAGACTATTAACCCGGACAATCTGTGATATTATCACCAGTCTATTAACCCAGATACCCAGTGATATTATCACTCGATGGTTAACCCAGACACCCAGTGATATTATCACCCGACTATGACCCCAGGCACCCTGTGATATTATCATTCAACTATTAACCAGGACACCCAGTGATATTATCACCCGACTATTAACACGGACTCCCAGTGATATTATCACCTGACTATTAACCCGGACACCCAGTGATATTATCACCTGACTATTAACCCGGACACCCAGTGATATTATCACCCGACTATTAACCCAGACACCAAGTGATATTATCACTCGACTATTAACCCAAACACCCAGTGATATTATCATCCGAGTATTAACCCAGACACCCAGTGATATTATCACCCGACTATGAACCTCGACACATGTGATATTATCACTCGATAGTTAACCCAGATACCCAGTGATATTATCACTCGACTATTAACCTAGACACCTAGTGATATTGTCATTCAACTATTAACCCAGACACTGAGTGATATTATCACCGGACTATAAACCCAGACAGCCTGTGATATTATCACCAGACTATTAACCCGGACACCCAGTGATATTATCACCCAACTATTAACCTCGACACCCAATGATATTGTCACCAGACTATTAACCCAGACCCGCAGTGATATTATCACCCGACTATTAACCCAGACACCCAGTGATATTATCACCAGACTATTAACCCAGACACCCAGTGATATTATCACCAGACTATTAACTCAGGCACCCTGTGATATTATCATCCGAGTATTAACCCAGACACCCAGTGATATTATCGCCAGACTATTAACCCAGACACCCAGTGATATTATCACCCAACTATTAACCTCGACACCCAATGATATTGTCACTCGACTATTAAACCAAACACCCAGTGATATGATCACCAGACTATTAACCAGGACACCCAGTGATATTATCACCTGATTATGAACTCAGGCACTCTGTGATATTATCACCC
>NW_025167482.1:0-1695 GCF_004010195.1 Chiloscyllium plagiosum
CTCAAAACTTTCTAAAGCTAAACACATAAAATAAACCAAAGAAAGAAACAAGATCCAAAGTACCAATGACACTTGATAGGGGAACTTACTCCCGCCCACTGGGGATACTTAAATATCCCAAAACGTTATCTTCTGTCCGTTGCCAATATGGTATCCGGGGCAATTGACAACATAAATCGGGCTTCAACTGTCCTTAGGTCGGCACTGAGTCATCACAACCACATTTGTAACTCCCTCCAGCTTGAGGTGCACCCCAGAATCAGGCAAAGAATAGATAAAAAAGAGTAGTAATACGAATGAGGAAGTTAAAAGTGAGTACTCTACCCATCCCCGACTATAATTTACCACTGGTTACCACCAGAAAAATCCAGCACAGTTTGTTTAAGGAAGAAACATGATTATCTAAACATCCAGCTTACTTCAAAATATCCACAAAGTTTTCACTTTCTCTGCAGAGTCAGACGAGTTCACGGATCCATCCAAAGCAAGATGGAGCACCACTGGGTACAGTAAGGAACACTGAATCTCGAGTTCCCTTACACTTCTCTTGAGATCATCTAAAGATTTTGTTTCCTGAATCACTGCCACTGAAAAGTCCTGAAAGAATATAACCCTGGAGCTTTCATGAATTAAAGCCATCGGATCTTTCCCCTGGATTCTGGAAGCTTCCATCAGTCTGTGTTTGTCCCCATAACTACGTAAACGCGTAAGGACAGGACAAAGGCGTTGCTCTGAGTCTGACCTGCGCGCCGTAACCCGATGAACTGTCTCACTCTTCACCCATCTCTCTTCAGCTTCGAAGTGAAGGAATCGCTGCAGCCACTTCTCGAAAATACTCACTGGCTGACTATCTGCCATCTGGTCCAGCAGACCAACGATGTGAACATTCTTCATCCTACCCCTATTCTCGAGGTCGTCATCTTGTTCAGTTAAGGTGAAGACCTGTTCTTCAAGGGTAAGGATCCTCCCCTGAAAGGAATAGATCATGGTGTCTGCCCCTGCAGCTCGGCGCTTGACATCGTCTGGCAATTTGCTGCTCATGTTTTTGGAGCACGGTTGAGAGTGGCTCTAGCCTACTGCTGAACCCTTCTTCAATCATGGCTTCAATCATTTCACGTAACTTTGTGAACTCAGTGACCAAGGCCTGGTGAGTAACTGGGTCCACTGAACGAGCAGAGTGGGTTGCAGCTACAGCCTCAGGCATGCTCAATGCCTCTGACGGGTGCACCGTTTGTTGGGACTTACTCGATTCTTTCCCATGTTTTGTCATTTCCACTTGACAAAACGGAATTAGTAAAGATTCTAACACTCTTTTAGTGCTAAATTTAAAGTAAATGGCTGGGATGGGATGGTTTAGAGAACCACTTTGCCCGTGCTGTGATGCAGAGCACAACAAATTTACTGTTCCAGATCTCTGGCATCTTGTATTCCCAACTAACATTTTATCGATATGTTCTGGAGCCACGTCGTTTGATACCACTGTTGACATTTCCCACCACACTGCACATTCCTGCCTATTCCTCAATAACCCTTAACTCTGTTGTTATTTATGAACCTCTGTATGTCCCTCAAAACTATTCAATATCTCTGTCTCCAAAGCTCTGTGGGGAAGAGTGTTCCAAAGACTCACAGCACTTTGAGAAAACAAATATAAACCACATGATCTGAGGATCCTAGGAGGAGGCATGGGTGGCC
>NW_025167483.1:0-1695 GCF_004010195.1 Chiloscyllium plagiosum
CTCGTATACATCTTCCGACCTTCCTTACCCCCCGCGTGCTGCCCTGCTGCTGTGATTCCCAGGACCTTGCCATTCTAGGTTAAACCCTTCCCTTGTAGCAGGAACAAGCCTTCCAGTGATTATATCAGTTCCCCTCTAGTTCAGGTCCCAATTATTCAAGATCCTGAAACTCTCCCCCTATACCAGCTCTTCAGCCATGCATTCATCTCTGCTATCTTTCAATTCCTTGTCTCACAAGCACATGGGACTGGTGGTAACGCAATGATTGCTAGCCTCAAGGTCCTGCTTTTCAGTCGTTCCCTACTTCCTGTGCTTACTCCTCAGGATCTCATCCCTCTTTCTACTCATGTCATTGGTAGCAATGTGCACCATGACCTCTGGCCTCCCCATTCTCCCAATTCAGAATTTCAAGCAAATGCTCAGAGATGTCCTTGACCCAGGCACCAGGGATACAACAGTCTCAGACGCAGCCACAGTAACACCTGTCTATGCCCCCAACTAGTGCTTCTCCTCCCATTTTCGCTCCCTTGGATTTTGCCCGACCTTGTTCTACAGCAGAGTCAGTTATAGAGTCATAGAGTCCTACAGCACAGAGAGAGGCCCTCAGGGCCAGACTGATCCCTGGCAACCATAATGTCCATCCATGGCAACCCCATTTTCCTGCATATTCCCCATATCCTTCTAATCCTTTCCTATCCATGTATTTGTCCAAATGTTTTTTAAATGTTGATAATGTACCTGCCTCAGCCACTTCCACTGACAGCTCATTCCGTATGAGAATAAGCATCTGTGTAAAAAGTTGCTGCTAACGTTCCCTTTTATTCTTTCCCCTCTAACGTTAAACTGATGCCCTCTAGTCCTCAATTCTTCAACCCTGGGAAAAAGACTGAATGCATTCACCCTATCCATGCCTCTCATGATCATATACATTTCTACAAGATCTCCCTTATGTCTCCTGTCCTCTGAAGAAAAATGTCCCAACTTGTCCAACCTCTTCCGATAACTCAGGCCATTGAGTATTATAGACCTGCCTACCGCTGTGCTACTCCCCTGAGGAGCTATCCCCAACAATACACCAGCTCTCTCTCCTTAAACATCCCGCATCCAACCCCATCTTTGTCCCCTGAACGATCCTCGGTTTCCTGCTCTTGCTCCAACCCATCCACGCGGACAACCACCTACCTGATGGAACCTGGATGCTTGGACAGGACAAGATCATGGGTGTTTTTAAACGCAATGAATGGAATTCTGAAATTATATTTGGACTGAATGTAATTTAGAGCAGCGTGAAATGGAGGTGGATGACTTACGTGACTTGCTGTAAGGATACTGACAGTAGAATCTGAGGTGATCACGAGTATATGGAGGTAGAATGTGGGAGACGAACTGGGACTGTATTGGAGTAGTCATGGTGAGAAGGAACAAATGCTGGATGGAGGGTTTCAGCAGCTGACGGCTTGACACTGAGGTGAACCATCGGAAACTGTGCAAGTGGCCACCATCTAATAGGACAGAGAAACTGATCCATCGGCTTGAAACTGACTGACCACGTGGCTGTCAACGAATCCAACACAAGTGAATGGAAACATTGCTCAGAGTCTGTTTCTGTAACATTCAACACAACCAGGAAATGGAAAGTGAATAATTAGCTGAAAACAAAGGCACTGCTCTGTTAGAGTCAAAATCATTCAATGT
>NW_025167484.1:0-1695 GCF_004010195.1 Chiloscyllium plagiosum
CACCTGGAGGCTGATAATATCCAGCAGGAAGGGCAACAGTTTCATGATTATAATCACCCCACCGCCGGGGAGGGTGCTAGGATGGCAATGAGGCGGATCCTGGGGTTCATTCCTTTTGCATGCCATCATCATGTTTTTTGTTATGGTCATCGCTTGTTGCATTGTTATGGTTGGCCTTACCTCATGTTGGAAAGTTTGGACAGCGATAATTATACTGGGTGCTAGCCTGCATGTTTGGTCGCCTGGGAGTTACCCATTTCTGGCCACGCTGATGATTACTCTGTGGTGGTGGTCGGTTCATCATGCTCCCGCACGCCTCGGACCACAAGGGGAGACCTAAAACAGGAAGTAAGTAAAGAAGAAATACTTTCAGAACACAATGGTGTGGTACGCTGTTTCCGTAAACAGCAATCTCTGTGTGTGCATGTACAGAACACAATGAGCATGGTACACTGGTCCCAGAAACAGCGATCTCTGCGTGTGCATGGACTGAGCACAATGGTGTGGTACACTGTTCCTGGAAACATTGATCTCTGTGTGTGCATGGACTGAACACAATGGCGTGGTACGCTGTTCCTGGAAACAGTGATCTCTGTGTGTGCATTTACAGAACACAATGGCGTGGTACGCTGTTCCCAGAAACAGTGATCTCTGTGTGTGCATTTACAGAACACAATGGCATGGTACGCTGTTCCCAGAAACAGTGATCTCTGTGTGTGCATGTACAGAACACAATGGTGTGGTACACTGTTCCTGGAAACAGTGATCTCTGTGTGCATGTACAGAGCACAATGGCGTGGTACGCTGTTCCTGGAAACAGTGATCTCTGTGTGTGCGTGTACAGAACACAATGGCGTGGTACACTGTTCCTAGGAACAGTGATCTCTGTGTGTGCATGTACAGAACACAATGGTGTGGTACGCTGTTCCTGGAAACAGTGATCTCTGCACGCATGCGCAGAACACAATAAAACATCTTTTGTGGTCTTTTATTGTCCGCGCCATCCAGACTATAAAAACGGTTGTACCTATTGTTTGCGGACAGGCAGCCTCGTCTCGTCCCGCAGTTCGGGGCAGAATCCCAAAAATGTTTTGATTTAATAAATTGGATTTACTTTTTTCTAAATTTGATTGACTTGCTTCTAAATGTGAATTTTATTAATTTTACTACAACACGACCCAATCAATTAACACCCTTGTAAAATGCGGGAATGGATATTCAAGGGGCAGGCTTTATCGCTGCCTGAATGTTTCCAATTTTCTGACGCAGATGAAATGCACTCCAAAATTTGACCACTTCTTTATACAGTCCAGGCCAATAAAAACATTTTTGTATTTTGGCATGAGTTTTCCTTACTCCCAAACTTGGTAATTCATATGCACATCATCTCTTTTCTAAATCCCACCAGAATACAACTTGATGACCTGCTGCCCATTTCCCATCCGCCTGAATGTGTGATGGTCTCCATTTCCTCAGGAAGGCCTCATTTAGAAGATAGCAATATTCTGGGGTCTCTTCAGATTCTGTGTTCTATATTCGATATTCTAATCGCTGGCTAATGAAGACTAGCATCCCGTACGCCTTCTTAACCATCCTGTCTACATGTGCTAACAGCTTCAGGGACCTATGGACTTGTACCTTTGATTCTCAGTGCTCCCCTCGGACCTGCCATTAATTTGGCCCCTCCAGCCTGTT
>NW_025167485.1:0-1695 GCF_004010195.1 Chiloscyllium plagiosum
TGTTGTGAAACGTGAAAGGATTCAAAAAAGATTGACAGAGCTTTTCCCAGGGTTGGAGGATTGGAGCTATAGGGAGATGCTGAACAGGTTGGGGCTGTTTTCTCTGGAGTTTCTGAGGCTGAGGGGTGACCTTTTAGATGTTCACAAAATTATGAGGGACATGGATAGGATAAGTAGACAAATTCATATCCCTGGGGTGGGGGAGTCCAGATCTAGAGGTCATACGGTTAGAGTGAGAGGGAAAGATATTAAAGAGAGCTAAGGGGCAACTTTGTTCACACTGGGGGTGGTACCAGGATAGAATGAGCTACCAAAGGAAGTGGTGGAAGCAAGTACAACTGCAACATTTAAAATGTGTCTCGATGGGTATACGAATAGGAAGGGTTTGGAGGGATATGCGCTGACTGCTGGCAGGTGGAACTAGTTTGGGTGGGATATGTGGTCGGCATGTTAGACAGAATGTTCAGTTTCCGTGCTGAACATCTCGATGACTCTCTGATGTCCCCTTCCAGCTGACTATTCCTGAAGCTCTCATTCTCTCTCTCTGTCTCTATCCCCGTCTCTGTCTATTTCCACCCGTCACGTGTTGCATGGGGCATAGAGTAGGGCATCAGTCAAAGGACATTAACATGAAGATACAGTGAAGAAGGCTAGTAGCATTCTGTGAATCATTGCAGGAGGATTTGTACAAAAAAAGTAACAATGTTCTGCTCTCTGTCACATTACCCTGATTCTCTCTTGAAACCTCTCGCTAATCACAGAGTTTAGTACAACACTAGGGAAATACAATAAATCAACATTGACCTTCCGATGCAAATTGTTGAAATGTGAATTGTTGACTTTTACGATGTGTCCAATATAATGGGCATTGTTCTGAGTAACTCATCTCAAACTTGGCCCAATGACATTGCACAGAGAATGTTTCACCCAAAGTCCGCCCCTTAACTCACACCCTAACTTTACCCCTTTCAGTTTCCTCCGAGCAGGTAAGCACCGGGCGTTTGATTCTGGGAGAGAACATTTTGCCTTCAAAACATCACCTGCAAATCATACCCATGGGAGATAATCAGAACTTCTGCTTAATTACTGGGCAAGCACCACCTAGGACGATGCACAGGCATTTTCTGTTTGCCGACATGTGTGTCCCTGCATATCTTTCATGCTCTTGCCAATGTAGTATGAATTGAACAAGTTGTCTTTTTCATACTTTTCAGATGTTTTCTGTGTTTTCCCTACACTACGGTTAAAGGGTGCTGACAAATCTCAAAATTAGGACACTCTGCCTGTTCCTGTTGGTGCTGCTCACAATCGCCATGTCAGATGCGGCTGTCCTGGATAACCGTGCCTTGGCTGGCATTGTCAATCGGTACGTGTTAGTGAAAAAGATCTTACCTGACCATCTCTGTAAGCTGGGTGCTGTGCTCAATCTGAGGTCAAGTCAGAGCCTGGTTGCCTGGAGCAGGCTGGTAAGAAATGGTGAGGACACGGCAGGTATAGGCAGTGCTCTGTAGCTGTGGGAAAAAAGTCTGAACCCATTAACGTGGACTCTCATTACTCCCAGAGGAAGGGACTTCCAGGGAAACTATTGCCAGATTTCCCGTGGTCATATCTCGAACAGTGAAATCGATAGCACCCGCTGACCCCTAAATAAAAGACAGAGTTAAATACATCGGAGTGAGCTTTGAAGAGAAAGTC
>NW_025167486.1:0-1695 GCF_004010195.1 Chiloscyllium plagiosum
GTCTGAGATTGAGCCAAATTGTTTGCAAGTGCGTTGTCATATTGGTCCATAAGCAAGCTCTTACTCATGTATCTGTCTGTATTGTCAAGATTGCTTAACCCCACCTCCATAACACTTTCTGACCCTGCCTCAGCTCATACACTGTTGAAAACCTCACCCAGAATCTTGAAACCTTTAAACTTAGCTTTCCTGAAGTATTCCAGGCTGGTTTCCTATATTTGGCTATCCTTAAGTTTGAGGTCATACAAAGTTCTGCCACATGTGTTCTAATTTGCATATGCTTACTCTCACAAACAATTTTTGTATGGAGTAATGGGGCTTGGTTAGCTCAGTTGGCAGGACAGCTAGTTTGCAATGCAGGGTGATGCCAACAGAGCATGTTCAATTCCCAGCTGAGGTCACTGCTTTCATCAATGTGACTGAGGTGTCACTTTCAGGTTAAACACACTGACAGTTGTCTCTCCCTCTCTCATGAAATAGCAGGCCTATGGAGGTCTTATTTTTTCATTGACTGAGTTTATCAACATCGGATCTGGATTAAACAATGCCTCAATTTTAAAATTGTCATCCTTGTTTCCAAACCCCTCCATGGCCTTGTCTATAATCTCCTGAGATAATATAAATTCTGCCTTTTTAAGCTTGCTTGGTTTAAAGAGTCTCTAGACTCTAAGCATTAACTCTGCTTTCTCTCCACAGGTACTACCAGACCTGCAGAGTTCCTCCAGCAATTACTGCTTTTCTTTCAAATCTTCAGCTCTTACATTGAGCTTTTCCCAACTTACGTGTACGGGAGTGAGGGCTACAAGGTGGATGAACTAACTGACCCTGGATGAACTAACCAGGAAACTATGAAAGAGGGGAGATTAAGAAGGAATGCAGTAGTAGGACTGACAGGACAATGAGGAGGATTAACACTGTTCTCTGCTGCAAAGCGCATGGGTGCAGACAGCAGTTTTGTTGGTCCAGTGCCAGGGGCAAGATTATCTGATCTGGGCCAGAGAAGAACTTGCAGTGCCAAAGCTGAGAATCTTATGGTTAAGATCCATGTCTGTATCAAGAAAGTAGGAAGAACAAGAATTTTTTTTGTTCACTCAAGGGATATGGGTGTCACTGGCTAATTCAGCATTTGATGCCTAGAGGGCAGTTAAGGGTCAGCCACATTCCTGTGGGTCTCAGTGACATGTACATCAGATCAGGTAAGGATGGCAGTTTCCTTCCCTAAGTGACATTAGTGAACTAGATGGGTTTTTCAAACAATCAACAATGGGAGTCATTAGATTCTTATTTTCAATTTTTTTTTATTGAATTTAAATTCCACCATCTGCCCATGGCTGGATTCAAACCAAAGTCCCCAGAACATTAAACGAAAAGAGAAAATGCTGGAAAATCTCAGCAAGTCTGGCAGCATCTGTAAGGAGAGAAAAGAGCTGACGTTTCGAGTCTAACTGACCCTTTGTCAAAGCTTGACAAAGCTTTGACAAAGGGTCAGTTAGACTCAAAACATCAGCTTTTTCCTCTCCTTTCAGATGCTGCCAGACCTGCTGAGATTTTCCAGCATTTTCTCTTTTGGTTTCAGATTCCAGCATCCGCAGTCATTTGCTTTTTTCCCCAGAACATTATCTGTGTCTGTGGATTAACAGTCCAGCAATAGGGGTGGCTCAGTAGTTAGCACTGCTGCCTCACAGCACCATGGAC
>NW_025167487.1:0-1695 GCF_004010195.1 Chiloscyllium plagiosum
TCTTTCTCCTGTGACGCTGCACATCTGCTTCACGATATCTCAATTACTCACAATTTTTTTAACTCAATTCTCTCCCTTTCATTTCCTCTGTCACACTGAGCGCATTCATTAAAATTATATGAACGAGGAGCACGAGTAGTAGTTCGGCTCCTGATGACTATTCTGACATTCAATTCGATCATGGCTGATGTTAACTCGGCGTCAACTTTCCTGTCCGTTCCCTTCAACTCGTTAAGAATTGAAAATCTTTCTATCTCCTCCTTAAACGTCCTTAGTACCCTGGGTTACCAATTCTAATGAGTGTATGGTTTGTTTTAAACAGAAAGTGCTTCCCTGAGTTTCATGTAGAATATTTGCTGTCAGTATGGAGAATAGCTAGCTGATCAGATTATTCAGAATCGAAAAATTGGCTGATAAATGAACATGTGAGTTTAGTTTGCTATTTTGACAAAAAATCAAATTTGCCATTTGATTTATAACAAACGGTCAACTCTTCAAAGCTAATCAAATTTAAAGTCTGATGAACTCGACAGCCAGAAGCAAAGCAGTCTACAGGAATTTCAGATTCATCATTGGCAGCTTGAAAATTGGTCAGAGCAACTAACATCAAATATGAGAGCCAACGTCATCTGTCATGCTCTCTCTAAAAGAAATATCAGAAGGTTCTATCTGTCAAAAGTAGCCTTTCCAGTAAAAACTGTAAAAAGGAGGTAGACGACCTGGGGAGAATACAACACGATTAGAAGGAAATAGGGTAGCAACAAATTTGGAAGAGTAGAAGGAATTCAGGACAAGAGATTATATGGACTTCGAGATATTAAGTGGATTTAATGTTTAATAATTGTGTTATTGGAGCAGCATTTTTAAAGAGTTGGAATTAAATAGTGGTTAGTTAAGAAAAGGGGGCTCAAACTTTTAAGAGTTTTTGTTTCGATCAAAGAATAAAGAACATATAAAATTACAACACGGAAACAGATCCTTCGGCTATCTAAGCCTGCGCTGATCTACAACTTCTATCTCGACCTGTCTCCCATTTCCTAAGGATCTGTATCGCTTTGCTTCCTGCCCATTCATGTCACTGTCGCGATACATCTAAAATGGCGCTATTGTGCCCGTCTCCACCACCTCCACGGCAAAGTGTTCCAGGCACCCAATACTATTTGTGTGAAGAACTTTCCACACATATCTCTCCGAAATGTCTGCCCTCTCACTTTGAACTCCTAAATCCTCTTAATTGAGTGCCCCCACTCTTAGAAAAAAGCTTATTGCTGTCCTTGCTGTGGATACCCTCACGCTTTTAGAGACCACAATCAGCTCCTCCCCCAAATTCCTTCAACCTGATGAAAATGATCTTGATTTCCTCAAACTCTTCATAGCGAAAGCCCTTCAAACAACAGCAACATCCCGGTGAATCATCTCTGCAACCTCACTAAAACATCCACATCCTTTGGTAATGTGGCAACCAGAACTGTACGCAGTATTTAAAATGTGGTCGATCCAAAGTTGGATGAAACTGTAACATGACTTGCCAAGTCCTTCACTCAATGGCCCGTCCGATGAAAGAAATCATGCTGTATGCCACCTTAACCACTCTATTGATGCGCTTTGCAACCTTCACAGAACTATGGACTTGAATATCAAGATTTCTCTGGACATCAATAATCCCTAGGATTTTCCGATTCACTGTGTAGTTCA
>NW_025167488.1:0-1695 GCF_004010195.1 Chiloscyllium plagiosum
GTTTATTCTTCGTATAATTGGTGTGGACTTGTTGGGCCTGTTTCCACACTCTAGGAAATTGAATCATCTCCTGATTGTCCCCAGCCTTAATTTAAAGCATCTACTTGTTGAAACTTTTCCTTCTTTTGAAAATGAAGCATTCAGTCTTCATAGTCGATATCATGGGGATGAATGACTTGCGCCATCCTAAACCGGGTTCCATCCCAGGGACTAGAGTAATGTTAATGAAGCATGCCTCGAACTGCAAGACCAAACCGGCCAAATTTGCTCAGTATGTCCAAGTGTGATACGGATGCAAATGCGGTAAAATTCTAGGAACAGCCTGAATATGAATGACTTGTGTTACAAGACTAAAAGATGCGTCTATCTGTCTGATGGGGATACCCACTGGGTGCGGAACCTACCTCATGTACCTACCCGACGACCACTGCTGGACAACGCTTTCCCAAGGTGACACTGAAAATAGGGACAGGCAGGTCCCAACATTTAAACTTTGTGACTGGCAACAAGACCTCAAAAAAGAAACCCAGAGACAAATGCTTGCCCCATGCTTTAACTGTTGAAATGTGGCCAATGTGGAGTAATGTGTCTTTAATGTTACCTCAGAGCTGATGTTGGGAATCGACAGGTTTCCATCCTATCAAAAGGAAAATCTACTAATATATACTGACTCTTCATTGTGGTTTTAATATGATCCACGATTTTGGAGCCTTGTGGGAACATTGAAGATTTTTAACTCCCAAGGGGGGGGGGGTGGGCAGCATTATAGTAATGATATTTTGTCCAATCAATCTGACAGTTATCAAGATATCTGGCTCATGCTGATGAAAGTGATACTGGGCAAGTATATGCAGCTGCCAAGCAGTTAGCCTTACAACTCAAACCTCTGATCCCAGAGGGTCCCTAGCATAACCCGTTTACACACTGTATAAAGGACCGGTATGCCAGACCTGGGTAAGGTGCAAAATTACAGGGGAATGATACTGTCTGTTTAGTGCCAATTCACAATGTAGAGGTTGATTTCTCTTTTGCTTACTGACTGTAATCATACAGATTTAGTGTTTGGATTGTTTTCAACATTGTTTTGAAATTTGGAAGTAATTTGCAAATTTCCATTTCTGAAATATTTACAGGCACTTTATACTACAATATACTACTGACTGAATTATCAAGTGATTTGATTTCATACATGGACGCTAAGCCTAAATATCTTTGCTTTGTGAATGGAGCTTGTAAGAATACACACTGGTTGATTTGATTTACTTTTGGATTGGGCTGTTAGATCAAAGAAGGGGTGTCTGGCTGAGCTATTATCTTCACTTAGATATTTAATACTGAACAGTGATGGCTTATAATTTTAGGACTGTACCAATATCTATATTCTAGGGTTACCTCAATATTAGAAAAATTTCAATGTCGTTTGAAAGCTTTGTGTAATGTTACCATAATTTGGGGATGGCATTGCCCTCCAGCGAATATTTATTACCGACTTTTCTCAAAATCATCATCAGATTTCTACATTTAATTCTAGTTACTGCTAACTAAAGCTGTAGATCAGGCCATTTAATTGGGCACAATGTTAATGTTTTTTTAAAAAACAAAGAACACTATATATATATTGCAGAACTAATCTAAATTTTAGATAATATAGATATTTTTTTAAAACAGCAAAACTTCAAAGAGCATTACATCCCA
>NW_025167489.1:0-1696 GCF_004010195.1 Chiloscyllium plagiosum
AATCTAATCTAATCTAATCTTAAGGGGCGGCAGTGGGACAGTGGATAGCACTGCTGCCTCACAGCGCCAGACACCCGGGTTCAATTCCCGCCTCAGCAAACTGTCTGAGTGGAGTTTGCACATTCTCCCCGTTTCTGCGTGAGTTTCCTCCGGGTGCTCTGGTTTCCTCTCACAGTCCAAAGATATGCAGTATAGGTGAATTAGCCATGTTAAATTGCCTGTAGTGTTAGGTGAAGGGGTAAATGTAGGGGAATGAGTGTGGGTGGGTTGCTCTTCAGAGGGTCGGTGTGGACTTGTTGGGCCGAAGGGCCTGTTTCCACACTCTAAGAAATCTAATCTAATCAGGAATCTAATTACAGTTTCTTAACCCAAAAGTACAGTTGACACACGTGCACAAATTATACTTTTAATGGTAAGGTCCTGGGGATTGTTGCCAAACAATGAGACCTCGGTGTGCAGACTCGAAGCGCATTGAAAATGGAGGCATGGAGAGTCAGTGCAGTGAAGAAGGTCATTGGTACTCTTACATTAATTGATCCGTGCCACTGAATACAAGAGTTCGAAAGTCATGCTGTGGCTGTACATTGGTTGGCCACTTTTGGACTTATGTGTATCATTCTGGCCACCCTTTTAGAAGAACAATGCTGGGAAACTTGAAAGAATTCAGAAAAGATTTGCAGTGATGTTACCAGAGTTGGAAGGATTGACTTTTTGGGAGAAGATAAACAGACTGGGGCGTTTTTCCCTGGATGGTCAGAGGCTGAAGGGAGACCTGACAGAAGTTTATTATATCAGGAGGGGCATGCATAAGGTGAATAGACAAGGCATTGTCCCCAGGATAGTGAAATCCGAATCTGGAGGGCAGAGGTTAAAAGTAAGGCGAAAAGATTTCTAATGGAACTGAGGGACAATGTTTGTCACAAAAGAGGTTGTACGTATGAAATATCTTGACAGTGAGGTGTTGGAGGATAGTACAGTTACAACATTTAAAAGTCATCTGGATTTGTGAATAAATAGGAAGGGTTTAGAGATATGTGTGCGGAATGTTGTCAAATAGGAGTGGATTAATTTAGAATACGTGATTGACATGGAGGAGTTGGACTGAAGGGTTTGTTTCTGTGCTGGACATCTCTAGGACTCCATTACTTGAAATGACCGCATTTCTTTCAATTAGTAGAGCTTTTTATCTTCTCTGAGAAAATTTTGATCTTGTGCAGCATTGCAGAGACTGAAAGCGCAGTTTGAATTTTGTAGATAATGCACGAGAGATGGATTCCATACAAAACAAATGTCTTGAGATGTTTCACATGCGAAGTCGCCGCACTGGAATTATATAATATTTTGGGAGTCGTTGTGCGTTATGTATCTCGGGATGGTGATGAGACCCTGAAGGAACGCTTTCATGCTCATTGAAATGTCTAGGCAATGGCTTCTTGGTGAATGTGTGTAAAGTAGTCATCTCGAATTACAACCGGGGACATTGCAACAACATTGGAATGCTGTGCGGTAGATATAAGCAACTGTGTGACTTGTGATCAATCAGAAAAGCAGTTTGCAAGCAGTGAGCTCAGGGAAGGTCTCCTCTCGTGTCAGGTCCAGCGCACAAGTTGTCAAAAATTCCATTGTGCAGAATAAATTACAAACAGCTGTTATGCTGTTGACGTGATGGAAGCTTCACTTTTCCTCTATAAAGATC
>NW_025167490.1:0-1696 GCF_004010195.1 Chiloscyllium plagiosum
GAGACAGTATATTTCTGTTAGGGTGAAAGGAAAGACTGGTAGGTGTAGGGAGTGCTGGATGACTAAAGAAATTGAGGGTTTGGTTAGGAAAAAGAAGGAAGCATATGTCAAGTATAGACAGGATAGATTGAGTGAATCCTTAGAAGAGTATAAAGGCAGTAGGAGTATACTTAAGAGGGAAATCAGGAGGGCAACCAGGGGACATGAGATAGCTTTGGCAAATAGAATTAAGGAGAATCCAAAGGGTTTTTACAAATACATTAAGAACAAAAGGATAACTAGGGAGAGAATAGGGCCCCTCAAAGATCGGCAAGGTGGTCTTTGTGTGGAGCCACAAGAGATGGGAGAGATACTAAACGAGTATTTTACATCACTATGTATTGTGGAGAAGGACATGGAAAATATAGAATGTCGGGAAATAGATAGTGACATTTTGAAAATGTCCATATTACAGAGGAGGAAGTGCTGGATGTTTTGAAACACATAAAAGTGGATAAATCCCCAGGACCTGATCAGGTGTATCCTAGAACTCTGTAGGAAGCTAGGGAAGTGATTGTTGGGCCCTTGTTGAGATATTTGTATTATCGTTAGTCACAGATGAGGTGCCAGAAGACTGGAGGTTGGCTATCGTGGTGCCACTGTTTAAGAAAGATGGTAAGGACAAGCCAGGGAACTATAGACCAATGAGCCTAATGTCGGTGGTCGGCAGGTTGTTGGAGGGAATCCTGAGGGACAGGATGTACATGTATTTGGAAAGGCAAGGACTGATTAGTGATAGTCAACATGGCCTTTGTGCGTGGGAAATCATGTCCCACAAACTTGATTGAGTTTTTTGAAGAAGTAACAAAGAAGATTGATGAGCGCAGAGCGGTGGACATGATCTATATAGACTTCAGTAAGGTGTTCAACAAGGTTCCCCATGGGAGACTGATTAGCAAGGTTAGATCTCATGGAATACAGGGAGAAATAGCCATTTGGATACAGAACTGGCTCAAAGGTAGAAGACAGAGGGTGGTGGCAGAGGGTTGTTTTTCAGACTGGAGGTCTGTGACCAGAGGAGTGTCACAAGGATCAGTGCTGGGTCCACTATTTTTCATCATTTATATAAATAATTTGGATGTGAGCATTAGAGGTATAGTTCGTAAGTTTGAAGATGACACCAAAATTGGAGGTGTAGTGGACAGCAAAGAAGCTTACCTCAGATTACAACAGATGGGCCAATGGGCTGAGGAGTGGCAGATGGAGTTTAAGTTAGATAAATGCAAGATACTGCATTTTGGGAAAGCAAATCTTAGCAGGACTTATAAACGTAATGGTAAGGTCCTAGGGAGTGTTGCTGAACAAAGAGACCTTGGAGTGCAAGTTCATTGCTCCTTAAAAGTAGAATCACAGGTAGATAGGACAGTGAAGAAGGTATTTGGTATGCTTTCATTTATTGGTCAGAGTATCGAGTGCAGGAGTTGGGAGATCATGTTGCAGCTGTACAGAACATTTCTTAGGCCACTTTGGAATTGCGTGCTATTCTGATCTCCTTTCTATCGGAAGGACGTTGTGAAATTTGAAAGAGTTCAGAAAAGATTTACAAGGATATTGCCAAGGTTGGAGGATTTGAGCTATAGGGAGAAGTTGAACAGGCTGGGGCTGTTTACCCTGGAGTGTTGGATGCTGAGGGGTGACCTTATAGAGGTTTATAAAA
>NW_025167491.1:0-1696 GCF_004010195.1 Chiloscyllium plagiosum
ATGGAATACAGGATAGCATGTAATGTAATTCATTGGTGGAATTAGATACTTATTTTAGTAGTTTTCCTTTTTATTTGCTTTAATTGATATTATACCCATGTCATAAGAGATCAATATTAAAAATAATGTAGAATGATATAGTGCAGGTGGCCATTTGGCTGAAAGAGCCTGTGTTGGCTTTTTAAAGTACATGATATTCAATAAGCGAAAGCAAGCAGGTTATGCAAATTGTTTTAAAGTAGAATATAAGGTAAATTCAGTGTGATAATGCTAATGAGGAATAGCCTGAGTTATGAAAGCTCCTGGTTCCTAATTGGCACCTTATTTTGAGGCATTTTGCAATTATCTTTACATTCAATAGATATTGAAAGCTGGTTTGCCTTTCTGGAGTCTGAGCCTTTTTTTAAGACTGGAGCAGTTTTCAGAATTATTAGCAATTCATGCAAGGCATTAGAGAAATGATGAGCAAGAAACAGCATTTCAGGATGTTCACATGAATTCCACATTCTCAATGGGCGAGTGCTTGATTTACAATTGGCCTCTTCCTCATAGGCCTCCCCTGTAATGTGAAACACGAGAGTCCATTAAGTTGTGCACATTCTCACCCTTGAAGGAGTGATAGCTGAGTGCAAGAACATTGCAGCCATCTGTGAAAGCAGATAAATCTTCTAATAGGCATTTACACACTGCACCTCCCAACTCATTTTCTTCCATCAGTAGCTCCTGGGCCAGCAACACTAAACTTAAAATAGTGGATTCACCTAGTGAATTCAATTCTATCCAATCTTACTCTTCCCTATATTTGTAACCTTTTCCTCTAACTTTGAGGGGTTTTTTGACCATCTAATTCCAGTCTGTTGCATATCCTTATTTCATTCTGTCATTGATAGGTGTTACTTCAGCCATTTAGAGCTCTGGCATTCCTCCACAAACCTCACTGCCTTTTCAACTCTCAATCCCCTCCTTTAAGATCCTCCGTAAAACCTCTGACAATTGTCTCTGGTAGCCTGTCCAACACTGCTTGGTGCCAGGTTTTATTTGATAAATCACTCCCATGAATTGTCATAGTATGTTTTGTCATATTATGGGGATGCTAAATGAGTGCAAGTTGGTGTTGTCTAGTACGATCTCGCTGGAATAAAATGGACCAGGGAAACATGATTGTCAATTTAGGAATAGTTGGGTACTATTAATAACATATATAAAATTGTAGTGCAGTGGTACCCCTGAACTAGGAGACATGGGTTTGAAACCCCTCCCCATCCCAAAGTGTGTCATAACACATCCAAACAAGTGGTTGAAATAACTATATGGTGAACAAGTAATCTGTCTGGTGGAGTTTTGTGTTGGAAGAGGTGGAATAAAATTCAGACGAAATACATGTTTGAACTCTGGCTAACCAATCTTTAATCCCTTATAGTTAACAAAGTCATTTCATTGTGAAGAGTTATGGTGACAGGCCATAAATTGACAAAACTTTGGGCTTCATTTCTGGGGGATGGAATTGAAGAACAAAGCAGTTGTTTGAATCTTGCTTGGATCATATGTCTATTGCAAACAGACCAAGTTCCATTTTAAAAAATATAGTGAAGCATTGAAGACATTGCAGTGAATGTTTACTGGAGAAGCACCATAACTGAAAAGCTACCTCTATCAGAAACAATTGGATATCTTGTGATGATTTTCTCCAAAAAAG
>NW_025167492.1:0-1696 GCF_004010195.1 Chiloscyllium plagiosum
AGGAACACTGGACTGGGATATCATAGCAATTACCGAAACATGGCTCAGAGATGGGCAGAACAGGCAGCTTAATGTTCCAGGATACAAATGCTACAGGAAGGATAGAAAGGGAGGGAAGAGAGGAGGGGGAGTGGCATTTTTGATAAGGGATAGCATTACAGCTGTGCTGAGGGAGGATAGTGCCAGAAATACATCCAGGGAATTTATTTGTGTGGAACTGAGAAATAAGAAAGGGATGATTACATTATTGGGATTGTATTATAGACCCCGTAATAGTCAGAGGGAAATTGAGAAACAAACTTGTAAGGAGATCTCAGCTATCTGTAAGAATAATAGGATAGTTATGGTAGGGGATTTTAACTTTCCAAACATCGATGGGGCTGACATAATGTTAAATGATTAGCTGGAGAGGTAATTCTTAAATGTGTACAAGACCATTTTCTGATTCCGTATGTGGATGTACCTACTAGAGAAGGTGCAAAACTTGACCTACTCTTGGGAAATAAGGCAGTGCAGGTGACTGAGGTGTCAGTTGGGGAGCACTTTGGGGCTAGCGACCATTATTCTATAGGCCAATTTTGACAGTATTAGGCAAGAACTTTCGAAAGCTGATTGGAGGCAGATGTTTGCAGGTAAAGGGACGGCTGGAAAATGGGAAGCCTTCATAAATGAGATAACGAGAATCCAGAGAAAGTATATTTCTGTCAGGGTTAAAGTGAAGGTTGGTAGGTATAGAGCATGCTGGATGACTGTGGGTTTGGTTAAGAAAAAGAAGGAAGAATATGGCAGGTATGGACAGGATAGATCGAGTGAATCATTAAAAGAGTGTAAAGGAAGTAGGAGTATACTTAGGGAAATCAGGAGGGCAAAACGGGGACACAAGATAGCTTTGGCAAATAGAATTAAGGAGAATCCAAATGGTTTTTACAAATATATTAAGGACAAAATGGTAACTAGGGAGAAAAGAGGGCCCCTCAAAGATTAACAAGGCGACCTTTGTGTGGAACCACAGAAAATGGGGGAGATAATAAATGAATACTTTGCATCAGTATTTACTGTGGAACAGGATATGGAAGATATAGACTGTAGGGAAATAGATGGTGACATCTTGCAAAATGTCCAGATTGCAGAGGAGGAAGTATCGGATTTATTGAAACGGTTAAAGGGGGATAAATCCCCAAGACTTGATCAGGTGTACTTGAGAACTCTGTAGGAAGCTCGAGAAGTGATTGCTGGGCCTCTTGCTGAGATATTTGTATAATCGATGGTCACAGGTGAGGTACCGGAAGGCTGGAGGTTGGCAAACGTGGTACCACTGTTTAAGAAGACCGGTAAAGACAAGCCAGGTAACTGTCGACTGGTGAGCCTGACCTCGGTGTTGGACAAGTTCTTGGAGGAATCCTGAGGGACAAGATGTACATGTATTTGGAAAGGCAAGGATGATTCGGGATAGTCAACATGGCTTTGTGCGTGGGAAATCATGTCTCAGAAACTTGATTGAGTTTATTGAAAGAAGATTGGTGAAGGCAGAGCAGTAGATATGATCTATATTGACTTCAGTAAGGCATTCGACGAGGCTCCCCATGGGAGTCTGATTAGCTAGGTTAGATCTCATGGAATACAGTGAGAACTAGCCATTTGGATGCAGAACTGGATCAAAGGTAGATGACAGAGGGTGGTAGTGGAGGGTTGTTTT
>NW_025167493.1:0-1696 GCF_004010195.1 Chiloscyllium plagiosum
TATCATGAAGGTGTGAAATAAGAAGTGACAAAGCAGGCATCCTATCGGGGCGAGGTGTGTAGGAGTTTCATACTTGGAGTAAACCATTAAAGAAGTTGTTAAACAGCATAGACCCAAATTCAGAAAAGCTTCAAACATGAGAGTGACACCTTTGCGTTTGGAAGGATTTTGGATCATCACACAAACACGATGGTAGGACACACAGCCGCCAGTATCTGATATAGAATCAGGATAGACCTAAGAGACAAAACGAAGGTTCCTGCATAAGTTCCTCCTCATAACGTCCAATCTCTTGTTCCTCAGATCGACATGACCTGCTGAGCCTTTCTCTAGCACCATATTTTACCGATTTACAGACAGAATGGCTTGATACTGCTTCAACGAAAGATTCTGTAGTTTGCTAATTGGGTATGGCCTGAGATTTAATGCAGTGCGATTCAATCTCTCCTGCATCGTCATCAATGATGGACTGTACCACTACCAGAAAGCCAAAGAGAGGAGGCAGTGTGTTTCTCAATCTCCGCTCTGAACGTGCCTGAGTCTTTGTGACTGCTGTGGCGCGAAAAACTATCCATATGTGAACAGCAAGAGATTTCTGCCATCGATAAATTGTCGTGTATATCAGGGATTTGTTCTAACTAAACTGACAGCGAAATCGAGAGGACGGACACTCCGTTAAACATTCACCTCTGAAGAGGAACAGCCTTGCTTCTAGTCGCCATCCTGTCTNATTATCCAACACGTCACTCTATTTTGGTGGGGACCGTAGTCAAACTCTTTGATATTCAACGTCAAAATCTCATCAAATTGGTTCTTCAAACAGTGCAGTATACATTGTGCAGCAGGTGTACAATGAGCAAAGACAAAAAAATCCTTAAAAAGCCATAAACATCTTCAGGTCGAGAGCTGCTTCAGGTCTTTGGAATTTTAGTTTTGGCAGGTGGAGCTCAATTTAGGAAAAGTAATTAATTGCATTTTGGTAAGCCAAGTTAGGGCAGGAACTACACTGATGGTGGGACATCTGGGGGTTGTTGTTGAACAAGTTCAGGGATACAGTTCCTTGAAAATGATGTTATGGATAGACGGGGTGGTGATGAAAGTGCTTGACACGCGTTCACTTTAACATGCAGGGCGTGGAATTAATCCCTTTTCTCTGTTAATGGTTAGGAAATGCGGATTGGCCGCTGACTCTATAAAAAGAGTACCCATGCTCCAGTCAGTTCATTGCGACTTTGACGAGCTCAGAGAGAAAATGCAAAGAACAATGTTTATTCGCCTGTGTTTTCCGATTCTGGCTGAGCCGATGATTGATTCTGGTTCCGTGGTTGCGAGGCCTTTAAAACCAGGTGGGTGCTTATCTCAATATGCTTATGGAAGAGCAGGTAAAGGCCATTCATTTCTTCAAAACCTACGCCCTTTCATATGATGACTAACATGGATATGATGGGCAGATTAGTTACAAATTGGATTCTATCAAACCAGTGTGAGGGGATGCATTTGGGGAGGCCCAGCAAATCAAGATAATAGAGAAAGATTGTGAGGCCCCTGGGAAAGCACTGATGATCACAAGGAAACTGGTGTACATATTCAGTGACTTCGAAGCATCAACGGTCACAAGGAAATGGGAGTACATAGTCACTGACTTCATAAGATATCCAGACAAGCAGATCAAATGTTTAAGAAGTTACATATCATA
>NW_025167494.1:0-1696 GCF_004010195.1 Chiloscyllium plagiosum
GTGGTTGACACATGATTTACATGTATTGGAAAAACAAGGACTGGTTATGGATCGTCAGCATGGGTTTGTGCGTGGGAAATCATGTCTCACAAACATAATTGTGGTTTTTGAAGAAGTAACAATAAAGATTGATGTCGCAGTGCATTGGATGTGGGCTGAATGGACTTCAGACAGGCGTTCGACAAGGTTCACAAAGGGACATTGGCGAGCAAGGTTAGACCTCATGGCATACATGGAGAACTAGCCATTTGGATACACAACTGGTTCGAAGACGGTGGTGTTGGAGGCTTGCTTTTCAGACTAAAGGTCTCGTGACCAGTGGAGTGACACAAGGAGCAGTGCAGGGACAACTACTTTTCATTATTATATACATGATTTGGATGTGAAGATGGGAGTTGTAATTAGTACCTTTGCAGCTGACATCAAAATTGGAGGTGTGTGGACATCGAGGAAGATTACCTGAGAGTACAACAGGAGCTTGATGACCTGGGCCAATGTGTTGAGGAGTGACAAATTGAGTTTAATTCAGATAAATGCGAGGTGCTGCATTTTGGGAAAGCATATCAGAGCAAGAGTTGTACACTTAATGGTAAGGTCCCAGGGAGTGTTGCTGAACAAAGAGACCTTCGAGTGCAGGTTCATGGCTCCGACAAAGTAGAGCCGTAGGTAGACAGGATAGTGAAAAAGGCTTTCTTTAATTGGTCAGACCATTGAGTATTGGAGTTGGGAGGTCATGTCGTGACTGTACAGAATATTGGTTAGGCAAGTTTCGGAAATTTTTGTCATCTTCCAATCGGAAAGATGTTGTGAAAATTGAAAGGTTTCAGAAAAGATTAGCAAGGATGTGCCAAGGTTGGGGGGTTTGAGCAATAGAGAGAAGATGAACAGGTTGCGGCTTTTCTTTTCCTGGAAATTCGGAGGCTGAGTGGTGAACTTGTAAAATCGCAAGGGGCATGGAGAGGATAGACAAGGGGTGTGGAGAGGGAGTCCTGAACTAGAGGGCATAGCTTAAGGCTGAGAGGGGACAGATATAAATGTGACCGAAGGGGCAACTTTTTCACACAGATGGTGGTGTACATATGGAATGAACTGCCAGAGAAAGTGGTGGGCCCTGGTACAGTTGCAGCGTTTAAAAGGCATCTGGATGTGGACATGAATAGGAAGGGTTTACAGGGACATCGGCCGGGTGCAGGCAAGTGGGAATCGATTCGGTTAGAATATCAGGTCAGCATGGATGAGATGGACCGAAAGGTTTGTTTTCATGCTGTACGTCCGAACGACTCTAAAACAAGGATTCGACCATGCAGTATAAAGGGGGCCGTTCGGCCCATGCAGTACGCACTTCCAGCAAATAGAAATCTACTAATTCTCATGAATGTGCATCACCTTGCAAATATTTTCTTTTGAAGTTTTATCTTGTACTGAGGTGTTGATGACTTTTTAATCAACTTTTGCAGGATAATAGAAAGGAAGGATTTGAAGAAAGAAATCTGAAATTAACATCATGTCAAGATCTGAAATCACTCGATTTGTCAGGAACAGTGCATCATTCACCGTGGAGGGAGAAATTTTTCTCTGTTCTGTCTGCTTTAAAGAATTTCAAACAAAGCATTATGATATATACACGCCGTGTGAGAGTGTTTCAATGCAGTGAGAAAAGCCTAAATCAGCCTAAGAAGAAAATTGCACAATTCAC
>NW_025167495.1:0-1696 GCF_004010195.1 Chiloscyllium plagiosum
GGATCTAGATCTACAAAAGTACAGCACAGAACACGCCTTTTGGCCCATGATGTTTTGCCGAGGATTAATCCTAATATAAAATAAAATAACACAACCTATGCACACATGAATTCACTGCTATCCATGTGCATGTCCAGAAGTCGCTTAAATGTCCCTAATGACTCTGCTTCCACCACCACAGTTGGCAACACATTCCATGTATTCACAACTCTCTGCATAAAGAACCTTCGCTGACATCCCTTCGATACCTTTGTCCTAATATCTTAGAACAATAATGCTTCATGCCAGTCAATCGTGACCTGCGGAAAACTCTCTGGCTATTGACTCGATCCCCAAGCCTCTCATTACCTTGTATACATTGATCAGGTCACCTCTTTTCCTCCTTCTGTCCAGAGAAAAAATCCGAGGTTAGTTAACCTCTCTTCATAAGGCAAGCCCTCCAGTCCAGTTGGATTCCTGGTAAACCTTCTTTGCACCCTCTTCAAAGCCTACTATCTTTCCCTACTATCTTTCCTATAGTAGGGTGACCAGAACTGGTCACGATATTACAAGTGTGGTCACGCCAGGGAATTGCAGACCTGTAGCAAATCCTCGTGGCTCTTAAACTCGATCCCCCTGCTATTGAAATGCAAAACACTATGTGATTTCTAAACAACCGTATCAATTGCGTGGCAACTTCGAGGGATCTATGTACTTGCACACGCAGATCCCTCTGCAGCCTGCAATAGCATTCGTTCATATCAACGGCACCTCTAACCTTTGTGGAATCGGTTAATTTACCAACCCACGCCTCACTCTACTCATCCAAGTCATTTATAAGAACACAAACCCCTTAACAGAGCCTTGCGGGACTCCACTCAAATCTGACCTTCAGGCAGAATACATTACATCCACAACCATTCTCTGCATTCTGTCAACCAACCAATTCTGAATTCAGACGGCCACATCTCTCTGGATCCCATGCATCCTGAATTTGTGAATGAGCCAACCATGGGGAACCTATCAATTTCCTTGATGAAATCCATATACACCACATGCACCCCTCGACCTTCATTGACCAGTCTTGTCACCTCAAATAACTCAATACGTAGTGAGGCATGACCTGCTCCTCACAATGCCATGTTGACTGTCTTTAATCACGCTCTGCTTTTCCATATGGTCATAAATCCTAGCCCTCAGAATTCTTTCCAGAACATTGCTGACCACAGACGTAAGACTGACTGGTCTGTAATTGACAGGGATTTCCCTACTCTCCTTCTTGAATAAACGAACAATAATCCCCTCTCTCCAATCCTCTGATACGACTCCCGTTGAGACTGAGGAGACAAAGATTATTTTCTGACCAGCGGCTGAGCAACGTCTTTTATCGCTTCGTGGAGCAGTCTAGGATAAATCTGGTCTGACACCTGGGAACTTATTAATCTTAATGTTTGAGAAGATTTCCAGCACATCAACCTCATCAATCTTGATCTGTTCAAGCTTGTATCCCAGCGCTTCAAAGTTAAAATTTACAACAAGGTCCCTTTCCTAAGTTTAAACCGAAGCAAATAAAAAACATTTAGGGCTTCCCCCATCTGCTCAAACTCCACACACAAGTTCCCTACTCTATCCCTGATCGGCCCTACCTTCTCCTTGATCATTCTCTAGTTCCTCAAGTATGAGCAAAATGCCTTTGGGTTCTCCCTAATCTTTCTTG
>NW_025167496.1:0-1696 GCF_004010195.1 Chiloscyllium plagiosum
GAGAAGGTGCTGCATTTAGGGAGAGTGGGAGAACTTGCACCTTGGTGGGAAGTGGGTGCAGTAACAGAGAGAGAGTGGGGGAGAGGGCACGAAGTGCAGATGGTTGCACTTACCCTGGTGGAGGGGAGAAGGTCACTGACCTCCTTCCTAAACTGCTGGGCATTCACGCAAAAGGCTGGCACCTCACTGACCCAGGGGTCAGCTTCGGACCAAGCAGGCAGGGTCTGGTGTTGTGGCCTCCCCTGGCAGTCCCAGAGGAAGATAATGTCCCTCTCCTGCACCATGCAATCCACCAGGACCTCAGGGACTTGGCCACAAAGTGGTGCCCCAGGTTTACCGTGTCTGCCATGTCCAGGCCAGTTTTGGCTTGAGAGTAGTTAGTGAGTCAGATTGCCGATTGAATCATGAGAAAATGCACTTCACCTTGTGGAAAGAAACTCTCCATGAAACTGGACTAAAATGAGACTTGACCACATCATAAGATGGTTCAGGCCGCTCTCTGTCCGAATCAAAATAGGGATGCAGTGTTAAATATTGGGAGCGACAAACTTGGAGCGGAGAATTTTATAGGAGATTCAAATCCTTAAAATGGGGTAACACAATGTTCCAGACTGTTAAAAGAAGCCGGGGAAAATCCCCTGCCTTATAGTTACCCACATTATCCAATCCTCACTGATGCAGGGATGGTGCCGGAGGACTGGAGAATGGCTAACACCGCAGCTTTGTTTAATGTGGAGCAAGGGACTGACTGAAAATATGGAGGCTGGAATTCTGAGACAGTGGATAAAGTGTCACTGAGGAAGTCCCACGGACTCCAGGACAGTCTGTCTGGATTTATTCAAGGAAGATAGTGTGTAATTAGTCTGACTGTGTCGGTTTGAGGCACTAACCTGTAACTGCATGTGACTTACTTGGATTTAAGGAGAGAACCCATGACAGACTGTTTAAAAACAGAAAGTATGGGGTCCAGGTGAATGTAGCGAACCCCCCAGAGAAGTGCAAAGCAAGACATTTGGGGACATCGACAATAGAGAGGAATGTACAATAAAATGAGAATATGGTCAGTGTGGGCAGATAAACGAAGGTAGCTGAAACAACAATAATCTCGTTAATGTAGCAAATGGCATTATTTCCTCTATCAGACAAAATAATGTACTTCAGAGCAGGAAGCTTATGCAGGAACGGTATAAGTCATGAGTTCAGTCACAGCTTGGGGACTGTGTACAGTTCTGGTCACTCCATCACATGGAAGGATGGAATTGGACTGGAGAGGGTACAGAGGAGATTTTCCACCCTGTGAACGGGGAAGTGCAGTTATGAGGAAAAATTGGAACGGAGGGTGCTGAGAGGAGATTTGATTGGGATGCACAAATTGTCAGGGACCTGAGTAGAAAGGGAGACAACATCTTGTTGCTGTAAGAGAGCTCAGTTACCAGCGGTGAATCTTTAATGTAATTGGATGAAATATTTGAGAAGTGGTGAGTAAAGTTGTTATTTCACCCAGAGTATGGTAGGGGCCTGGGAGTCACACATGGAAGCGGAGTAGAGGCAGAAATTCTCAAACCATTTTAAAAAGGTGCCGGGATCTGCACCTGAAGTCCTACACTGTCCGGGGAGACAGAACTAGGGCTTCAACAAACGTTACATCTTATCCAATGCAGACAGTGGACAAAGTGATCTCCTCTATATTGTGCTA
>NW_025167497.1:0-1696 GCF_004010195.1 Chiloscyllium plagiosum
AGTATTAACCTTGTCAGGTTGTACTGTCCCTCAGTATTAACCCTGTGGCGTTGCAGTATCCCTCAGTATTAATCCTGTTGGGTTGCACTGTCCCTCAGTATTAACCCTGTGGCGTTGCATTGTCCCTCGGTATTAACCCTGTCAGGTTGTACTGTCCCTCAGTATTAACCCTGTGGGGTTGTACTGTCCCTCAGTAATAACCCTGGGCGGATGCACTGTCCCTTAGTATTAACACTGTAGGATTGTACCGTCCCTCAGTATTAACCTTTCAGGTTGCACTGTCCCTCAGTATTATCACTGTAGGGTTGCACTGTCCCGCAGTATTAACCCTGTAGGGTTGTACTGTCCCTCATTATTAACCCTGTAGGGTTGTACTGTCCCTCATTATTAACCCTGTGGGTACAACCCTGTTGTACTGTCCCTTAGTATTAACACTGTAGGGTTATACTGTCCCTTAGTATTAACCCTGTGGGGTTGCACTCTCCCTCATTATCAACCTGTCGAGTTGCACTGTCCCTCAGTATTAACCCTGTGGGGTTGCACTATCCCTCAGTATTAACCATGTTGGGTTGCACTGTCCATCAGTATTAATCCTGTAGAGTTGCGCTGTCCCTCAGTATTAACCCTCGGGTTGCACTGTCCCTCAGTATTAACCCTGTGGGGTTGCACTATCCCTCAGTATTAACCCTGTCGGGTTGCACTGTCCCTCAGTATTAACCCTGTGGGGTTGCACTATTCCTCAGTATTAACCCTGTAGGGTTGCACTGTCCCTCAGTATTAACTCAGTCGGGTTGCTCTGTCCCTCAGTATTAACTCTGTGGGGTTGCATTATCCCTCAGTATTATCCCTGTAGGGTTGCACTGTCCCTCAGTATTAACCCTGTCACGTCGCTCTGTCCCTCAGTATTAACCCTGTTGCGTTGCACTGTCCCTCAGTATTAACCATGTAGGGTTGCAACATCCCTCAGTATCAACCCTGTGGGGTTGCATTATCCCTCAGTATTAACCCTGTTGGGTTGCACAGTCCCTCATTGTTAACCCTGTCGCAATGCACTGTCCCTCAGTATTAACCCTGTGGGGTTGCACTGTCCCTCAGTATTAACCCTGTGGGAATGCACAATCCCCCGTATTAACCCTGTAGGGTGGCTCTGTCCCTCAGTATTAACACTGTGGGGTTGCACTGTCCCTCAGTATTAACCCTGTCAGGTTGCACTGTCCCTCAGTATTAACCCTGTATGGTTGCTCTGTCCCTCAGTATTAACCTGTGGTGTTGCACTGAACCTCAGTATTAACCCTGTGGGGTTGCACTGTCCCTCAGTATTAACCCTGTAGCGTTGCACTGTCCCTCAGTATTAACCCTGTGGGGTTGCGCTATCCCTCAGTATTAACCTTGTCAGGTTGTACTGTCCCTCAATATTAACCCTGAAGGGTTGCTCTGTCCACCAGTATTAACTATGTAGGATTGTACTGTCCCTCAGTATTTGCTCAGGTTTCACTATCCCTCAGTATTAACCCTCTGGGGTTGCAGTATCCCTCAGTATTAATCCTGTAGCGTTGCACAATCCCTCAGTATTAACCCTGTGGGGTTGCACTATCCCTCAGTATTAACCCTGTTGGGTTGCACTGTCCTTCAGTATTAACCCTCTCAGGTTGCTCTGTCCCTCAGTATTAACCCTGTCGGTTTGCACTATCCCTCA
>NW_025167498.1:0-827 GCF_004010195.1 Chiloscyllium plagiosum
CCCACAAATAAAATCAATTCTTCCGCGTTGGCTCGAGCACATTCGGCTTCCTTCCCCCACACCCCCTCCCAATCCCCGCCCTGAGCTGTTGATGCTTCCATTGTTTATAAAATCAAGAGAGGGATGGATAGGGTAAATAGACAAGGTCTTTTCTCTGGGAGTGTAGAACTGTAGAGTAATAGGTTTAGGGTGAGGTGGCCCGGGGAGGGGGCGAGGAATTTAAAAGGAACCTGAGGGGCAATTCATGCAGAAAATGGCGCGTGTAAGGAAAGAGCTGCCAGAGGAAGTAGTAGATGCTGGTATAATTATGACACATTTAAAAGGCATCTGGATCGGTTTATGAATAGGAAGGGTTTAGAGGGATATGGGCCAAATGCTGGCAAATGAGACCAGATTCAGCGAGGATATCTGGTCAGCATAGACCAGTGGACCAAAGGACCTGTTTTTGTGCTGTATATCTAGATGACTCTGGTTTGCCACGCCAGTCTGTTCAACTTCTCTCTGGTGTCATAGCCTTGATGTCTCATTCTAAAACTCCCCCACCCCCGTGGGGGCATGTTAACCATTTTGTGTCTGATTGATTGCCAAGAAGTTGCATTGCAGGTTCATCCTGAATTTACACACTATATTTTTACTTCCAAAAATCAGACCTGCTCACTCTCAACAGTATCCCAATGTCGTGGAATTTTATTAATTTTCAGGTGGAGGTTTCCAAAATTCAGAGAGGTGTCAGTTGTGACTGTTTTGCCCTTATGTCCCTGTCAGATCCTGAATCAGCACTTTCAGGAGAATTAGAATGGAGTGAGAACAGAGGGAGAGAGAGAGAG
>NW_025167498.1:882-1696 GCF_004010195.1 Chiloscyllium plagiosum
ATAGATGAAAGGCTTATGCCTGAACCACTGACTCTCCTGCTCCTCAGATGCTGCCTGACCTGCAGTTTTCGACTCTGATTCTCCAGCTTTTGTGAGTCACTCAATCCATCAGGACTGCAACAATTTTCAACTGTGATCCAATTGGTTCCTGTTTCAGTAAGTTTTCAGCATCAGTAGGACTGGAACAGAGACCCTACTGTTGCAGCAACGCACTGAGTGTGGAGCCTGAAACAGTTATCTGGCCTGGAAAAAGGAATTCAAGGCAGGGAGGGGACATACACGCGTTTGTGTGCAACTGTAGCTTCGGCCATGGAGAAACCATGGAAGTGTGGCGAATGCGGGAAAGGCTTCCGTGTCCCATCTGCCCTGGAGACACATCGGCGCAGTCACACCAGGGAGAAGCCATTCTTCTGTCCTGAGTGCGGGAAGGACTTCAGTGATTCCTCCGCCCTGCTGAGGCACCGGTGGGAGCACACAGGGGAGAGGACCTTCAACTGCCCTGAGTGCAGGAAGAGCTTCAGCGATTCCTCCGCCTGGCTGAGGCACTTGCGGGTTCACACAGGGGAGAGCCCCTTCAGCTGCCTCAAGTGTGGGAAGGCCTTCAGCGATTCCTCCGCCCTGATGAGGCACCAGCGGGTGCACACAGGGGAGAGGCCCTTCTGCTGCCCCGATTGTCGGAAGGTGTTCACTCGCTCCTCCCACCTCGTGATTCACCGGCGGGTCCACACCGGTGAGAAGCCCTTCCCCTGCCCCAAATGTCGGAAGGCCTTCAGCGATTCCGCTGACCTGCTGGCTCACCGGCGGGTCCACACCG
>NW_025167499.1:0-1696 GCF_004010195.1 Chiloscyllium plagiosum
TGTAGTCCCATGTAGCCCAGTCCATGTTAAAATAAAAGCTTTCCTTCTCTGAAAGACATTTGTGAAGGAGATGAGATTCTTTTTTTCCTGACAACTGACAACAGTTTAGTGGTCACCATTAGACTGTTAAGTCTAGATTTGAATTGAATTCACCGTCTGCCATTGTGTATATCGAACCCAGCTCCCCTTGATCTCTGAACTCATTGTCTCACAAGACCAAAACGCCATCATCTCCCCTAATCTTTGACATTGGACTGGATCCACAGCAGCAGTCCCTGATACCAAGCTCCAAGCAGGCAGCGGAATAGGATGTTGCAGCCAGAATACATCCGCGCCACTTGTTCTTCTTTCTCTTTTCCTGCTCCTTTCCTTCCTGGCCACTGGTGAGCAATGATTCATTGCCTGCAAAGATGATTTGCGCCCTTTGGTCACGACTCCTGGACTGGCACAGCAGCCTTCTCTCACGGTCTCCTGGTCTGGCACAACAGCTTCCTGGCATCTTGTGGGCAGCCTTAATGTTCCCATAGCACCATTCTAGTGAGGCGTGGCATCCTCCTGGCCTGTTGCAAGGGCCTCCCAGCCTAGCGCAGCAGCCTTTCAGCGTGGCATGCCATCCTCCCATCCTGGCGCAGTAGCCTCTTAGTGTGGCATCCTCCTGACCTGGTACAGTGACCTTACAGCACAGTGACCTCCTCGCCTGGTGCAGCAGCCTCCCGGGGTGACATGGCAACGTCCTAGTCTGGCGTAGCAGCCTCCTTGCATAGCAGCTTCCCGGCATTGTGTGTCACTGGTGCGAACTGAAAACTAGCTGCCAGCGTGGTCTGCTGTCCTGAACTTTTACTTTTGTATCTCAGTCGGTACTGTAATTGGTGAGGTATAAACTCCTCACTGTACTCACCGAGTATATGTGACAATAAAGGCTAGTCTATGTTTGCTCTCCTAGAATAAAATTGTGGTGCAATTCTGGTGATCTCCACAGAGAATGCTGGTTAAACCGTGAAGACTTTTAGCCCTAGTGTGTGCTCCAACTCTGGGAGGGGGGTTTCCATTCACAGGGAGAGGGACTAGGAGAGGAGTTTGGGTGCATGAACCTGGACATCAGGCAAGAAGCTTTGCTTAATCCCAGATAAAGTGTCTGATTTCTAAACTGGAAAGATGCAATGAACTATGTTACATGGAGTCAGATTTTATTTGTGTGAGGACTATGGTTTACAGGCTTGAACATGTGGCGGAATTCCATCACAAATATTGGAAGTTGGGTGGCATGGTGGCTCAGTGGTTAGCACTGCTGTCTTGCAGCACCAGGAAGACAGGTTCAATCCCAGCTTCTGGTGACTATGTGTTGATGACACATTCTCCCTAGGTCTGTATCAGTTTCATTTGGGTGCTCTGGTCTCCTTACACAGTCCAAAAATGTGCAGGGTCAGTGGATTGGCCATGGGAAACACAGCATTACTGGGATTGGGAGGCAGGTGCTTGAGTGGGACGCTCTTCAGAGAGTTGGTGTGGACTTGTTGGGCTGAAGGATTTGTTTCCACACTGTACAGATTTTTTTAAAAAAGCACTTCTTTTAATTTTGCTGCAATCTAACCTGGGACATGGTGGTTGGATTCACTGCTGAATACCTTCAAAGTTCTGATTGTCAGTATGTTCAGTCCTGTATATGAGAGAGTGACTCAATGTCTATTCATTCACC
>NW_025167500.1:0-1696 GCF_004010195.1 Chiloscyllium plagiosum
GCAAGACAATGTCTTCAGTTACAAACAAAACCTTCTTTCCTTATATTAATCAGTATCAAACTACTATTTCTAAATTACAAGAAGGAACCAGACTGTTCCCAAACTCCATAATCCATTTTGTCCTTCACAGATTTACATCGCTATCTCGTCCTCACTCGCCAATCCTGTCCGATACCACCGTCATGATATCCCAGTCTCGTCTCAGTCTCATTGCAACTTCTGAATAAACCATAATTTGTGCCTTTGTTTAATCTGGATGCAACAGTTTCAAGTTCCTTCTAACCACATGTCCGTCACTAAAAAAATTGCTCTTGAGGATGTTTAACTTGTTCTCTGTACAAACGGGACGACAGTTTATGGTGGTCAAGACTCATACTCTAGAGCCACAGAATAATAGTCTGTTGATAGCTCATGAGGGAAATTAAAAACAACTATTTTCATTTGCCATAAAAGCCCATCTGCTTGCCCCAAGCCCTTACGCGACGTCAATCTGTCATTTTTCCCTATTCAGGTTTCAGTCTGACTTCTGTGATGAACGTGTGGGTGTTCTGCACCTTTAACAGAATTAAAAGCCTGCAATAACTGCCTGACAGCACCAAGTCTTCTGAAAAATAGATTTCATGTAACATTTGGTTGAACGTCTCGATTAGCTTATTTTCTCAAGACAAAAACAAATTCAGCCAAACAGTTTAAATTATAACACAAAATGACCACCTCCAATCAAGTTTGAATTTAGTATATTGATAATCTTTAAAAGGCAATGATACAGTCCAATGGTTTGGGGGTACAAGACCGCGGGAAATTGACAGTTGAGAGGAGAATTGCCAAGTTACCAGCATGCAAAGACTGCCTGAAAAATAGTTCTCCTCTCGGTACCTTTATTGATTAGTAACTGGTAAAGCAGAATCCCAAGAAGAAAAGAAGACAGGAATATGGAGAAGAACCGAAAGCTTCTTGTTTTGAGATAAGAAGTTTTGTTTTGTAAATCTTAATTAGGAGTCTAATCGGACTAGTATAGTGGAGGGGGGCGAACGGGGCGAGATAAAATATAGCTTAAAGGAAGAAGCTGTAAATATTCATTCGTCTATTATTCCCTGTTATACTTTATGAAATAAAGTTGTTAATTTTTACTTCAAATACTTTTGGACTCTAGAATTATCATGGATTACTGCAGTGGATAAATCTTTTCCCTGTTGCTGTTTTTACATTAAGCAGGAGAATGTATCCTGTGTTGTGACACTACAATCCCACAGGAATGTGTTTTTCTCTTTACTGTCCTGTGGAACAGCTGAACCAAACACTCAGTTCAAGATCGGCATAACATGCTGCCCTGACCAGGGATGCATACATCCTGTGAGAAAAGAACAGAAGTAAAGATAGCTCCCTCCCACTGCCTGTTTCCCGTATTCGTATAGCTCATTTCTATTCAGGTAGGTGATCATCCCCTATTTTAGGTGTATTCAATCTCATTGAAATTCTCCCCGAGAGTGATGCACATCTCCATAAGCATCTCTGGTGTTGGCTTTATTGATGCTGACGTACAGATGTAAGGAACTTCTACATTCCATGTCAGTCGTAGTGCATAGAGAAGGAATGGCTTTTTGAGACACAGGAAAGAAACGGCGATGTCTAAGTGAGAGAAAAGGATTATTGCAATCATCCCTGAGGCAGTATTTGGGGTACTGTGGATAGACTT
>NW_025167501.1:0-1696 GCF_004010195.1 Chiloscyllium plagiosum
CTGTGCTGTTCCAGCAATAAAGTTTCAACCTGGTGTACACAGCTGTACATGTTGGGCAGTAACAGCTTATTGTTTACAGCTCAATGCACTTGGGTGGTGTACACAGCTCTCCACGCTGGGAGCGTAACTGCTCCTGGTTAATAGTTCAATGCACAGGGGCGTTGTATAGAGATCTACATGCTGGGAAGGTATCTCCTCCTGCTTTATTGTTCAACGCACATGGACCATGTAAACAGCTCTACATGCTGGTCGGGTAACTGCTCCTGGTTTACAGTTAAACACACATGGGTTTAGCATTCAGCTGGACATACCTGCAGGGTCACCGCTCCTCCTTTACAGTTCAATGCACTGGTATGGTGTAAACTGCCCTTCATGCTTGTAGGGCAACTGCTCCGGGTTTACTCTTCAATGCACTGAGCTGGTGAACGCATCTCCACATGCTGAGAGTGTAACGGCTCCTGGTATGCAATTCATTGCACATGGGTGGTGTACACAGCTCAACATGCTGGGAGAGTAACTGTTCCTGCTTTATAGTTCAACTCACGGGCCGATGTTAACAGCTCTACCTGCTATGAGGGGAACTGTGCAATGTTTCCAGTTCAATGTGCTGGAGTGGTGCACACAGCTCTACATTCTAGGACGTAACTGCTCCTGGTTTACAGTTCCATGCACTGGCGAATTGTGCACAGCTCCACATGCCGGGAGAGTGACAGCTCCTGGTTTGCAGTTCAGCCCAATGGTTTGGAGAACATAGGTCTCCATGCTGGGAGGGTAACTGCTCCTTGTTTACCGTTCATTGCAGTTGGGCGTTGTACATAGCTCTACATGTTTGCAGGGAAACTGCTGTTGGTTTACAGTTCAATTCCATTGTTTCAAATTAATAGTTCAATGCACTTCAGCGATGTACACATGGCTACATGTTGGGAAGGTAACTGTTCTCATTTACAGTTTAGTGCACTGTGGTTGTGCACACAGCCCTACATGCTGGCAGGCTAATGGCTCCTGGTTTACACTTCAGTGCACTGTGATGGTGTGCAGGGCTCGACATGCTGGGAGGGTAACTGCTCCTGGTTTAATGATAAATGCACTGGGGTGGTGTATACAGCTCTACATGCTAGCCGGGTAACTTCTCCTGGGTTGAAGGTCAGTGTATTGGGGTGGTGTACACAGCTCTATTTGATGGGACGGTAACGGATTCTGATTTCCAGTTCAATACATCTGGGTTATGTAAACAGATCTACATTCTGGGAGGGTAACTACTCCTGGTTAATAGTACAATGAACGGCGGCGTTGCACGCACTTCGACATGCTGGTAGGGGAACTGATCCTGTTTTACAGTTCAATGCACATGGTTGTTGTACATAGTTCTACATGCTGAGAGGGTAATTGCTCCTCATTTGCAGTTCAGTGCACTGGTTCGGTTAATACAGGTCTACATGCTGGGAGGGTAACTATTCCTGGTTTACAGTTCATTGCAGTGGGGAATTGGACATAGCTTTACATATTTGCAGGGTAACTGCTCTTGGTTTACAGTTCAATTCATTGGGGTGCTGTATACAGCACTACATGCAGGAGGTTAACCGCTTCAGGTTTATACTTCAGAGCACTTCAGCGATGTACGCATGTCTACATGCTGGGGGCGGGGTAACTGTTTCTCATTTATAGCTTAGTGCATTGTGGTGGTGTACAGAGCTGT
>NW_025167502.1:0-1696 GCF_004010195.1 Chiloscyllium plagiosum
TTACTATTAAAATCGAGAGAAAGTAGAAGAAATGTGTGACACAGAGGAATATTATACACGGCACAAAGTTTAGTAACATATTCTTTTCCTGACAAAAAGGATGGCTACCTTTCCGAATGCGAACAATGAAATAGATTGTTTCCCAGGAAAGAAAAATAACTGAAACTAATCGAAAATTTAGAAAAGACTTGAATCGTTCCAATGGATGTTGTTGATGTTTATGGCTCGCTAACATTTGTTTCCAATGGGGCTGGGAGTGGGAGTTAGGTGACCCGGGGAGTGGAAGTCAGTTTACCCATGATTACTGTCATCCTTCATCTGTCTACGTCATTTTGTACGTTTTATTTCGCATTTTGGTTCCTGTGGCTGTCCTTGTAAACTGTACCCGCTGGTGACTTATTTCCCTGGTTGTTCTTCATCACGACCCGAAAGAATTCAAAATTCTTTTCTCCTTGATTTCGGTGATCTCCAATCAAATGTCACCAATACATCGATATTTTCCACGCCTGCCTGCCTTCTTGCAATATCAGTTGATCAGTCAATGTGTTACCGTTTCACAAATTAAGAACAAATCAAACGGCACCAATATAATCTCGGTTCCGAACACAGATAACTGCAGCCACTCCCCAGAGTACTGCCAACTGTGCGATCACAGAAGCACACATTGAGCAGCCAGGAAACTCAAAACAACAGAAACACTCTTTTGGGTTACGGACCTGGTTGTATATCTCAATCAGCAAACGAATTTTACATTGGTGATCTCAACAGTTCCCTCACACAAGGAACTAACCAATGCTGCAGACGGAGGAGAAAGTGAGGACTGTAGATAGTGGAGGTCAGATTCGAGAATGTGCTGCTGAAAAACACAGGTCAGGCAGCATCCGAGGAGCATGATAATCGACGTCTTGACCGAATGCCTGATGAAGTATTCATGTCGGAAACGTCCATTTTCCTGCTTCTTGGATGCTGCTGTACCTTTTCAGCAACGCACTCTCCATTGCTGCAGACTATCACACAACCGAGCTTCGAGCCACGGAATCAATGAGTAAACCTACTGCGGACACCTGGCAGTGGTGTTTTGTGTCAAGTTGATCTTCATGAATGTGCATAGTGAGTTGTCTGTCCTTTATAATGTTTCCTGCAGTCACTACGTGCAACATTGTTTGTTCAAATTTGTCCTGCAGATGATGGGTATTGGGTCCATTTTTTGGTAAGTTGTTGTTAAACGTGGCTTTCAGTTTATGTTGTCTCATAAATCCGAGTGGTCAGAGGGGTCTGGCTGTCCGTGCCGAGACATTTTTTTTTACCTATAATGTAGAGTGATTGGTGTGTTGGATCATGGCATGTCCTCCTCGCGTTGATTTTGGCAAGGGATCTGCGGCAATATCTACTGTTGCAAAGTATTTCTGGAGGATCCAGTAAACAACACAACTAGCTGTTCCGAGTAGCAATGCACAGCGATGACGAGGACAACAAATTCGACTAGGTCAACACAAAAATAATAGGACAAGCTAAATAAAGTGCAGCCAGAGAATTTCTAGAATGACGAGATTCATCCAATGACTCCATCCAAAAACATGTTGATCTGGACCCAACATACTGGGACATGCAAATGACAACAAGAACCAGCAACTGAAATCTGTGGGAAGTAAATCAAACCAAATCGAAACGCTGCAGGACAGCAGCGCTTCACAGG
>NW_025167503.1:0-1696 GCF_004010195.1 Chiloscyllium plagiosum
CACCTCTCAGCCCATCTCTGCATCCTTTCAATGCCCCACTGCAGCCTACAACAGCCCTCTATACTGTCAATGACACCTGCAACCTTTGTGTCATCTGCAAACTTGCTGACCCATCCTTCAATCCCCTCATCCAAGTCATTAATAAAAATTACAAACAATCAAGTCTCAAGGACAGAGCCCTGTGGAACACCACTCACCACAGACTTCCAGGCAGAATATTTTCCTTCTACTACTACTCGCTGTCTTCTGTTGGCCAGCCAATTCTGTATACAGACAGCTATGTTCCCTTAAATCCTATTCGTTCTGACCTTCTGAATGAGCCTACCATGGGGAACCTTACCAAATGCCTTGCTAAAGTCCATACACACCACATCCACAGCTCGACCATCATTAGCTTTTCTAGTCACATCCTCAAAGAACTCGATAAGGTTTGTGAGGCATGACCTGCCCCTCACAAAGCCGTGCTGACTGTATTTAATCAAGCCATGCTCTTCCAGATGGTCATAAATCCTATCTCAGAATCCTTTCTGACACCTTGCAGACGACAGACGTGAGACTGACTGGTCTGTAATTGCCGGGGATTTCCCTATTTCCTTTCTTGAAGAGAGAATTACATTTGCCTCGCTCCAGTCCTCAGGTACGACTTCAGGTACGAGGATGAAAAGATCTTCGCAAGTGGTGAAGCAATTGCATTTCTCGTTTCCCAAAGCAGCCGAGGACAAATCTGGTCCGGGCCTGGCGACTTGTCAATCTTAATGTTTGACAAACTTTTCAGCACATCGGCTTCCTCGATCTCTATCCATTTCGGCATGCACACCTGCTCTTCAAAGGTTTTATTCACTACAAATTAAAGACAGAATTTGTAAAGACAGAAGCAAAAAACTCATTTAGGGCTTCCCCACCTCCTCAGACTCCACACACAAATTCCCTATGCTCTCCTAATCGTCCTACTCTTTCTTTGACTATTCCCTTATTACTCACCTAAGTGTCAAATGCCTTTGTGTTCTCCCTTATCCGTTCTGCCAAGCCTTTCTCGTGCCCCCTCCTGGCTCTCCTCAGACCATTTTTAAGCTCCTTCCTCGCCTGCCTGTAATCATGTAGAGCTGAGCTTGACCCTAGCTTCCTCCACCTTATGTAAGCTACCTTATTCCTTTTGACGAGAAGCTCCACCGATCTCGTCATCCAAGGTTCCTTTATCTTACCACTTCCTGCCTGTCTCAAGGGGACATACTTATTCATCACTTGTAACGACTGTTCCTTAAACAGTCTCCACATGTCTAGAGTGCCTTTACTATGGAACAATTGCTCCCAATCCATTCTTCCTAACTCATGTCTAATCGCATCATAGTTTCCTCTTCCCCAATTAAATATTCTCCCATTTTGCCTCATCCTCTCCTTCTCCATAGCTCTGTAGAATGTGAGCCAGTTGTGGTCACTATCACCAAAATGCTCTGCCACCAAAATGATCTGATACCTGACCCAGCTCGCTTCCGAGCACTAAGTTTAGAATGGCCTCTCCCCTCGTCGGCCATTGTTGTATGTTGTTGTGTATTAGAGCTGACTGTGTTTCCAGTTAGCATCATTGTACACAGGAACTTTTTGTGTTGATATATAAATATCATTTTGCGTTGGATCTGTTCCAGTTTTTTATAAATGTTGTCGGCTATCAGAATTGCTCATGTTTATATGTAAATAC
>NW_025167504.1:0-1696 GCF_004010195.1 Chiloscyllium plagiosum
TCCACTCCCCACTGTAAACCCATCATAACAAATGTTCGCTGTGCACTGAGAGCAATGTGGCCACTAGGAACGTGAGGGAGCAAGTGAATGCGAGAACTGCACGTGCTGGCGATTAGAGTCAAGATTATAGTGATGCTGGAAAAACACAGCAGGTCAAGCAACATCCGAGGATCAGGAAAATCGACGTTTTGGGCAGGAGCCCTTCATCTGGGATTGAGGGCTCCTGCTATTAATGTCGATTTTCCTGCTCCTCGTATACTGCCTGACCTGCTGTGCTTTTCCAGCACCACTCTAATCTTGACTCTAAACTCCAGCAACTGCAGTACTCACTTTCGCCTGGTTGATTCTAAACTTATTGCGAATCTTCTTGCAAGGATGACTGCCGTGAAGAATTTCTTCTCTCTCTACAAAGATCTCAGTAAGTCTCTCTCTCTCTCTCTCTCTCTCTCTCTCTCTCTCTGCAACCTCAAGGTCGCCTTCATGATGAAGGGCCTCTATCCGAAATTTGGAAGTTCCTGCTCCTCGGATGCTGCCTGACCTGCTGTGCTTTTCCAGCATCACTCTAATATTGACATCAGGGAGCAGACTGTCAGGGAGCTGAAACAAAACCCGACGTCTGAAACGGTCAGAATGACCCCTCCTGTACACACTGTATCGCTAAATCCTATAATCTCTCTCAATTTATGGAAATTAAAACCTTTTCTTCCTCCTAAGAAAATACATGAATTCACTGTTAACCACCTTTCCTTTCAATGTGCCACATTATTATACTTTGCTTATCCAGACACATATTCTCCACCTCCTGTCTATCTTAGTGACATTGACAAATTTATTTAGAATATATTTGTTCCATCGATCGAAATCGTTGATTGGGGTGAAAATATTTGAGGTTCCAGCACAGGTCACTGTGTAACTGCAGACGTTAATTTCTGTTAAACCAAAAAATGACTAATTTACCCTAACTTATCCATGAGTCCGGATCAGTAACCAATCCTTACAGTATTCCTGTGTAACAGTTTTAAAAGGTTTTCATTCCTTTTCAATTCCTGTGCAGCTGCATTGAGACGTTCAAATGTATGCTCCAGTTATCTAGTTATAGCCTCGAATGGCTGAATTTCTTCACCTTCCTGTTTCAAATTCTTGTTGGGTTGAACGCACTACTTCAGTATTGCTGTAGCTCTGAATGGTGATGGAGACCCGGGTTCAATTCCCGGCTCAGGCGACTAACTGTGTGGAGTTTACACATTCTTCCCGTGTCTGCGTCGGTTTCCTCTGGGTGCTCCGGTTTCCTCCCACAATCCAAAGATGTCAGGTCAGGTGAATTGACCATGTTAAATTGCCCGTAGTGTTAGATAATGGGTAATTATAGGGGTATGGGTGGTTGTGCTTCGGCGGGTCGGTGTGGACTTGTTGAGCCGAAGGGCCTGTTTCCACACTGTAATGTAATCTAATATTTTGGAAGCAACCGTGAACTTTATAATGGAGGGAAGGCCATTTATGCTGCAACTGCAGACGGCACACAATGCGTCATGGATGCCCAGTTTCCATTTGCTTGGTCGTTTCGAAGAATGCCCCACTTCACGGTAAGTGGTGCCACCCAAGACCAGGGGTGGTATCTTCAATATGTGGCTGAGACTTTCCCTCCGCCAGGACTGTGCGCTGTGTGATCATTCCGATACTGTGAGAGAGAGATCCA
>NW_025167505.1:0-1696 GCF_004010195.1 Chiloscyllium plagiosum
GGAAGCACTTTCTGAGGAAATGATGAAGCACTTTCTGAGGTATTGAGGGAGCACTATCTGAGGTATTGAGGAAGCACTTTCTGAGGTATTGATGAAGCACTTTCTGAGGTAGTGAGGGAGAACAACTGAGGTACTGAGGGTGAACTATCTGAGGTACTGAGGGAGAACCATCTGAGGTATTGATGGAGCACTTTCTGAGGTATTGAGGGAACACAACCTGATGTATTGAGGAAGCACTTTATGAGGTATTGAGGGAGCACTTTCTGAGGTATTGAGGGAGCACTATCTGTCGTACTGAGGGAGCACTTACTGAGGTTTTGAGGAAGCACTTTCTGAGGTATTGATGGAGCACTATCTGAGGTATTGAGGAAGCACTTTCTGAGGTATTGAGGAAGCACGTTCTGAGGAATTGAAGGAGGACTATCTGAGGTACTGAGGGAGAAATATCTGAGGTATTGAAGGTGCACTTTCTGAGGTATTGAGGGAGCACTATCCGAGGCACTGAGGGAGCACTTGCTGATGTATTGAGGAAGCACTTTATGAGGTATTGAGGGAGCACTTTCTGAGGTATTGAGGGTTCACTATCTAAGGTACTGAGGGAGGACTTTCTGTGGAATTGTGGAATCACTTTCTGAGGTATTGAGGGAACACAATCTGATTTATTGAGGAAGCACTTCATGAGGTACTGAGGGAGCACTTTCTGAGGTATTGAGGGAGCACTTTCTGAGGTACGGAGGGAGCACGATCTGAGGTATTGAGGGAGCACTTTCTGAGGTACTGAGGGAGCACTTTCTGACGTATTGAGGGAGCACTTTCTGAGGTACTGAGGAAGCACTATCTGAGGTATTGAGGGAGCACCTTCGTAGGTACTGAGGAAGCACGATCGGAGGTACTGAGGGAGCACTTTCTGAGGTACTGAGGAAGATCTATCTGAGGTACTGAGGGACCACTTTCTGAAGTATTGAGGGAGCACTTTCTGAGGTATTGAGGAACCACTATCTGAGGTATTGCGGAAGCACTTTTTGAGGTATTGAGGGAGCACTTTCTGAGGTATTGAGGGAGCACTTTCTGAGGTATTGAGGGAGCACTATCTGAGGTACTGAGGGTGCAATTTCTGAGGTATTGAGGAAGCACTTTTTGAGGTATTGAGGGAGCACTTTCTGAGGTATTGAAGGAGCACGTTCTGAGGTATTGAGGAAGCACTTTCTGAGGTATTGAGGGATCACACTCTGATGTATTGAGGAAGCACTTTATGAGGTATTGATGAATAACTTTCTGAGGTACTGAGGGAGAACTATCTGAGGTAATGAGGGAGAACTCTCTGAGGTATTGATGGAGCACTTTCTAAGGTATTGAAGGAGCACTATCTGAGGTACTGAGGGAGCACTTTCTGCGGAATTGTGGAAGCACTTTCTGAGGCATTGAGGGAACACAATCTGGTTTATTGAGGAAGCACTTCATGAGGTACTGAGTGAGCACTTTCTGAGGTATTGAGGGAGCACTTTCTGAGGTACTGAGGGAGCACTATCTGGGGCATTGAGGGAGCACTTTCTGAGGTATTGAGGAAGCACTTTCTGAGGTATTGATGGAGCACTATCTGAGGTATTGAGGGAGCACTTTCTGAGGTATTGAGGGAGCACTTTCTGAGGTATTGAAGGAGGAATATCTGATGTACTGAGGGAGCATTTTCTGAGGT
>NW_025167506.1:0-1696 GCF_004010195.1 Chiloscyllium plagiosum
GGCATTATGAAGACTCGATCTGGAGGCAATATGTGCAGAGCTCAGAAATAAGGATGGTGCGGTAGCAATGTTGGGCGTGATTTACAGGCCGCCCAACAGTGAGCGTGAGATCAAGGTACGAATAGTTAAACAGAATATGGAACATATACTAGAAACAGAGTGCTGGTGATAGGATATTTTCATTTTCCCAGCAGTGACTGGAATTCACATCGTGTTACTGGTTTAATTGGAGTTAATTAAACATCACAATGATTATTTAATATGATGAGATTTGATACTGCTAAAGAGTCATGATTATGACTTCTAAGAGTAAATTTTAAAACTCTGTCACAAGTTATTGAAAGGCAGCTGTAAAGGAATGATGGGACTGGCCTAAAGAAAAAAGAAATTAGACAATGGCGTGAATGGGGCTGTTCTGATAAAATACAATTACGTCTTATTTTGTTGCAAATACATTCAGACTTTTGACAAAAGTTATGACTGAACAGGAAATTGGAGAAAATTCCATTGATACTTTGTGCTGCTACTAGTGCACTTGTGTACTGAATGTGAAATTGATTGATCCAATGCCGCAAAGCCCAGTCACATTACGTCACCAATTTTAGTGAGTCAACTGGGCAGCCAACTCTTTCCCCCTCAGTTTTGTTTTGTTTGTATTAAGTTTAGTCCCGATACTGCAAGGAAATAAGACCACCATTACTTTGTTATTTTGTTTTAAAGACAACGTCCAGGAAGTTCCTGCTTTTGAGGAAACGCTGGTGCTTCAAATGGCAATATTTCCCATGGTTTCTGCTTTAATAGTGTTTTTTTTTTAAAAAAAATTGGTTAATTCAGCCTCTAAAGAAAATGATATTTGTTGCTGTATGAATGCCCTTTTTCGATGGGCAGATATTGGCTTCGCGTTGGTAATCCTACTTGAAGTTGTCTGTTTTATATGAAGTGTCATTAGCACTGCACAAGCCTGGAGTAAGTCAGCACAACTGTTAAAATATGACCACAGTATTGCATAGTATACAATTTCTTGTATGCGTTCTTAATCTTTCAAAATAAAATTTGATTTCCTTTCAGAACATATCACTCAACAACAGGTGTGGTCCAATTTGTTTATTTGGAGACGCTAAATTTCGAAGCGCTGCTTCTTCAGCAGTTGGTTAAAGGAGCAACACTTCGAAGGGCCAGTGCCCCAAATCAACATGTTAAAATATAACCTGATGTCATGCGATTTTATAACTTTGTCCACCCCAGTCCAACCCCGGCTCCTCAAATCACGTTTACATGGAGCAGAATTTGTAGTGAGCAAAGAGGAGTGTTTTCAAGGGTGGCGTGTTAATATCCAAGTCGGGAAGTGTCTATATGGACCTGGTGTTGGCGAATAAGACTCGTCTGGTGGTTAAGGTTTTCGTAAGGGATTACTTTGTCAGTGGGGATCACATTGTTGTAAGTTAGAAAACAGCCATGGACAAAAACGAGAGTCGTCGGATAGGAAGAGTTCTTAATTGGTGGGAGGCCAACTGTAGCAAGATTCTGCTGCTGGGGAATGTGGTATGGGAGCAACTGTTTGAGGATAAATCCCGATTTGATATTAAGGAGGTTTTTAAAGAGAGGTTGATTAAAGTCCATGAGAAATATGTTCCTGCGAAAATGAAGCATGGAAATGACAAGGTTATGGAACTATGGAGGACAGGTGGAATTGAGA
>NW_025167507.1:0-1696 GCF_004010195.1 Chiloscyllium plagiosum
TGGAAATGAGTAGATGGTTGGAGACACTGGAGTAGCTTACATTGACAGGTGGGCGCTGGCAATGAAAAGATATCACATAGATAGTGGGTCTTGTAGGAACTGTATTGAAAGAGTCAAAGGCATTGGAATGACTTCTGCAGACTGGGAGTATTACAGAGATTGAGAGGATTGTAGGGTCTCCACAGATTGATAGTGTCTTTAAGAATATGTAGATACGGAAATCTTAAACCCAATGCATGCAGCCTTCATTTCAAGACCAGAGACTTATTATCCCTCATCAGCCAATGATCCCTAACCCTGCCAGCTTTTCCCTTTATCCCAATGGAGCATACTGGTCCTGGATTCTTGATATCACACTTTGAAAATGCTCCCATTTGCCAGTTGTTCCTTTTCCTTCAAACAGACCCACCGAATCGATTAGAATCATAATATGGAGGTGCCGGTGTCGGACTGGGGGTGGACAAAGTTAAAAATCACCCGACACTCGGTTCCAGTCCAACCGGTTTCTTTGAAAGCACTAGCTGTCAGAGCACTGCTTCTTCATCAGGTGGTTGTGGAGCACAATTCTAAGGTACAGAATTTATAGCAACAGGATGGCAGTGTCATGGAAGAGAATATCAAACAAATTTAGTTTAAGCCTTTCATCTGTTACAGTGATCACCAGCACTTCCAAAGCGAGTTGGATTATAGCTGGGCGTTGTACAATTTTAAATTCACGGCATTGACGCTGGCCAGATCCTGCAGAATGGCCCCAAACCTGGCCCTGTTCCAGTTTTCCTCTTCAATCTGTGGACCTGCTGATCTTTCTCCATAACTATGTGAAAACAAAGACAGTTGTGGGCACTGGACCCAAAGTGCTCTCTGAATGACACTTCAGTCACTTGCCCGACCTCGTTTTCTGAGGGGAGGTCCAGTGTTGCACCTGCCTGAGTAGAGTAGGGCCCTCTGCATATTGATTTAGGAACCTTCCTTGGACACATTTGAAAAATTGCCCTCCGTCCAGGTCTTTTTATACTCTAGGTGGCCCAGTCAATACAGGGAATATTAAAATCTTCAGCCTGCACTCCTTTATTATCCTTGTAGTTATCTGCAATCTCTCTACACATCTGCTCCTCTGGTACCTGTTGGGTCTACAACAATCTACAATACAGTCCCAACAAAGTGACCACTCCCCCTTCTTCTTTCTAACTTCTAACCATGAGGAATTTTAAATGAATACATGTTTTAAAAATTGGAATTAACAGTCCATAAATAAGTATTGATAAAAATCCAAACACTTGACCTTCAGAGAAAGACAACAGTTCACTCTCATGTGGTCTGCACGACATCCCCACAGCAAAGTGTTTGCCTCTCAATGACCGTGTGAAATGGGCGAGCCAACTGCTTAGCTCAAGGGCAGCAAGGGATGGGCAATAAAGGCTGGTCAGTCAGAGACACCCATATCCCATACCTGATTTTTAAAAAAAATCCATTCAGATTGGTCCCAGATCAGTTCCAGTGGAACAATGTCCTGGCCAATCACGTTGGTAGATTTATGGACACGGCTTTAAACTGACAGAGAAGATGCAGGGACAGGCTTCAGGTGAAAGGAGCTTTCCAAATCCAAAGAGAAAACGTGAACCATGAGAGCAGCATGGGAAATGTGACAGAAGACAACAGAAGGGAACAGGATGGGACAAAGTTTAACTAAAACTGT
>NW_025167508.1:0-751 GCF_004010195.1 Chiloscyllium plagiosum
TGTCACTGGGCGCAGTGTGTGGGGTTACACTGTGTCTGGGCGCAGTGTGTGAGGTTAAAGCGTCACTGAGCGCAGTGTGTGAGGTTACAGTGTTGCTGGGTGCAGTGTGTGAACTTACAGCTTCACTGGGCGCAGTGTGTGAGGTTACAGTGTCACGGCACAGTGTGTGAGGTTACAGCGTCGCTGGGCGCAGTGTGTGATGTTACAGCTTCACTGCGTGCAGTGAGTGAACTTACAGCTTCACTGGGCGCAGTGTGAAAGGTTACAGCGTCGCTGGGTGCAGTGTGTGATGTTACAGTGTCGCTGGGCGCAGTGAGTGAAGTTACAGTGTCGCTGGGCACAGTGTGTGAGGTTACACTGCCACTGGCTGCAGTGTGCGAGGTTACACTGTTGCTGGGCGCAGTGAATGAAGTTACAGCATCGCTTGGTGCAGGGTGTGAGATTACACTGTCACTAGGTGCAGTGAGTGAGGTTACACTGTCGCTGGGTGCAGTGTGTGAGGTTACCCTGTCACTGGGCGCAGTGAGTGAAGTTACAGTGTCGCTGGGCACAGTGTGTGAGGTTACACTGCCACTGGCTGCAGTGTGCGAGGTTACACTGTTGCTGGGCGCAGTGAATGAAGTTACAGCATCGCTTGGTGCAGGGTGTGAGATTACACTGTCACTAGGTGCAGTGAGTGAGGTTACACTGTCGCTGGGTGCAGAGTGTGAGCTTACACTGTCGCTGGGTGCAGTGAGTGAGGTTACACTGT
>NW_025167508.1:1371-1696 GCF_004010195.1 Chiloscyllium plagiosum
GAGGTTACAGAGTTGCTGGGTGCAGTGAGTGAAGTTACAGTGTCACGGGGCACAGTGTGTGAGGTTACACTGTCGCTGGGCGCAGTGAATGAAGTTACAGCATTGCTGGGCGCCGTGTGTGAGGTTACAGCGTTGCTGGGCGCAGTGTGTGAGGTTCCAGCGTCACTGGGCACAGTGTGTGAGGTTACACTGTCGCTGGGTGCATTGTGTGAGGTTACACTGTCGCTGGGTGCAGTGTGTGAGGTTACAGCTTCACTGGGCGGAGTGTGTGAGGTTACAGTGTCACCGGGCGCAGTGTGTGAGGTTACAGCTTCACTGGGCGCAG
>NW_025167509.1:0-1696 GCF_004010195.1 Chiloscyllium plagiosum
CACTTCATCAGGAATGTTGTGTTTTTCTAGCACTACACTCTCGACTCTAACCGCCAGCATCTGCGGTACTCACTTTCTCCTAGTTGATGAGATGTGCTGCCAGAAGGTGAGATTTAAGAGAACTTCCCTCTGCCGCAGTCCTTATCACATGTTGCCACGGACAGGTAACATGCACTGAATTCTTTTGGCTAGTGGCCATAGGACAACTGAATTTGAAATAGCCGAAACTTTAGCTTGCGGTCTTTTGGATGCGGATGCTTATGGGATGAACGAGAGGACCAGACGGATCCTATCAGTGTTGTGGGAGGGGATAGAACATGGTGGTGAGGGCACTAGAATAGGAAACGTTTGTGACATGGCTACCGGAACTGTCAATTCCAACGGGGCCTCAGAAAGATACAGTTTCTACCTTAAAAGTGGATTCAACTCGTTTTATTTGCCAATCCACCAATATCTTTGATTTATTATTATTATTGCATGTATCCATGTACAGTAAAACACTTTGTTCTGTGTGTGACACATTATACAAAGTGCATGAAAATAATAGAACAGAGTGAAGGATACAATGTTATGGCTGCAGAGAGAAGGTGCACAGTGACTAAGATTAAAATTAAATTTAAAATTTGAGAGTTTCGTTGAGAACTTTAATAGTTTTGGGGATGAATCTGTTCTTGAATCCACACACGCGTATCAAACATTTTTTGTCTTCTGCCTCATGCAAGACGATTTTCGACATTATAATGGGAGTGCGAGAGGTCTTTGATTCTGTCCGTTGCTTTCCTGAGACAGCGGGAACTATAAGTGGATGGCTCCTTGCGTGATGGACTGTTCCGTCTTCATGATTCTTTGCAGTTTCTTCTGGTCTTGGGAACAACAGTTGCCACAGCGCGCCAAATGATTATGAGCGGCAAGTTCCACCAACTACATTGTGGGGCCACCACCAGACATTTATGTTTCACTTTCCTGCTTTGTCAGCATCCTGCAGGGACTGGGACACCCGGGTCCATCTCTGATTCCAACCCACTCCCATGGCACCCATGCAATCATTTTTGAGTTTATCTTAATTCAATCACCGCTGCTTTCGAAAGGGTTAAATGCCGGTCCATGGTGAATCCAGTTCGATCATACTGATAGACGAAATGGACATTGAGGTGAAAACAAAAGCAAAAATTGCAGGAAATATTCAGCAGGTCTGGCAGCTTCTGTGGAGAGAGAATCAGAGGCAACGTTTGAGAATGCTTCTTCTGAACTTTATCAGAACTCTGTTTTCTCCCACAGGTACTGCCAAACCGGCTGAGATTCCCCAACACTTTTTATTTTTGTTTCAGATTCCCAGCACCCGGAGTCCTTTACGTTAGTAATTATTACAATACAGAAACTTCTTTGTGTTGTGGATGCGATTTCCGATTGTGGACCATTTTCGTCACCCCATTAAAAACATGAAACTTCACAGGAAAGAAAACACATGAAGTGAAAACAGTGGTAGATCCGCTCCTGGGTGGCCTCCAACGACCAATCATTTGGTGAACAGCCAAACGCGCTGTCTAATTGCATCACAGAAACTGGTGATCCCACGACTTCCAGGAGCCACTAAAATAGGCTGTTGGCGGAATCCAGGTTTTCTGATACAATCGGTGAGCGGGATGTCCTTCATTGACCGTAGAGAGACACGAGAAATGTCGAGTCTGTGAGCAGA
>NW_025167510.1:0-1696 GCF_004010195.1 Chiloscyllium plagiosum
TTAGTCACAGATTTAGTGCCTTCTGGAGTCGGGCAAACATCGAAAGACCGATTCTTCTTCATTTCTGCGTTTCCCTATTCCATTCAACCCCTTACAGTTGCTACACAGGATTAGTTGCAGGCTATATGCTTCTGTTAGCTGGTGCACAGAAACAGAGGAGACTATTCAGCTCCTCAAGACTGTTACACACGCAGTTAGGGAAGCTTTGGAAAATGTAATTGTAAAACCCATTCTCACTACAAAAGAGGCCGTTCATTTTCTTTTTTTCCAGAGCATATTCTCTCTGGAATATGTCTTTCATTTGTTGGTCATGTTGCAGGCACAGATTTCATGTGAATACAGCCCGCATGCCTCACCCAGAGATGGCTCACAAATATTCTAGTGTCATTCATTGCAAAATTCCTTCATAGAATATCCAGCAAAATGACAACCGAGAGCATTAAATAAAAATAAGAATGTAAGAAACAGAAGAAGCAGAACCAGGCCCTGTAGCTTGTTTCATGGCACCCAGATGAGGACATTCATCCTTTCAAACACCTATATTGGGCCTGAAGGAGACCAGTGTGTCTTGAGAATCAATTGCAAAGGATCACATGGAGGGCATTAATTTTCTCGAGTCAGAAATAAGAAAATGTCAACAACATGACAAACAATTGACAAGAGACTGCACAGATAGAATGCTCAATACGCTTCCTTTTGGGTTCACGAGGTCTGAAAGACAAATGGGGGTTTGGGGCTGGGGTTGTGGGGTAGCTGTGAATGCAATAGGTAGACGAAGTTGGGGGTGAAATTCGGAGAGGAGGGTTGAGCAGATAGGTGGGAAAGAAGATGGATACAAAGGACGGCACATAAGGGCAGTGCCAATTTTGAAGGTTGGGATAAAATAAATTATGTTGGTGTGAGGGAAATGAGAAAAGTCCATATTCCTCCCATATGGTTGGAGGGTTCCAAGGCAGAAGGTGAGACTTTCTTCCTTCACACATTTGGTGACACGTGTTTTGGCAGTGGAGGAGGCACAAGGCCTTCAAGCCCTATGAGGTGTCGGAGGGGTATTTAAAGTGTTCTGCCACGGAGCAGTGCAGTTTATATGCGTCTGCAACAGAGGTGTTCTCTGAAACGATGCAAAAGTTAGCTTCCTGTATCCTCGATGTCGAGTTGACCACATCGAGAGCAATGAATACAGTAGATGACGTGAGTGGAAGTACAGGTAAATACATATCGGAAGTGAAATGATTCTTTGGAGCATTGGGCGGAGGTGAGGAGGGATGTGTGAGCGCAAGTGTTGTATTTCTTGTGGTGGCAGGGAAAGGCACTTGGAGTTGAATGTGTGTTAGTACGGAGCATGGACATAACAGGGGGGTCAAAGAGGGAATTATCTTTGCGGAATGCAGATAGGTATTTTGTGGGAACATATTCCTGAATGTAGGATCTGACAATAGGTGATACAAATAGCAGAGGATGATGAGGTATCTCCGCGGGCTTGATTGGGCAGAAGGTGAGGACCAAGGGCGTTATGTCCTTGTTGCGATTGGAGGAGAGGGGTTCAACGACAGAGGTGCAGGATGTGCAGGAGATGCGCTGGGAGCATCATCGACCACGAGGGAGGGGAAATTTCTGTATTTGAAGAAGGAGGCCATCTGGGATGTTCTATTGTGCACTTGGTCCTCCTGGGAGCAGATTCGGTGTCGGCAGAGGT
>NW_025167511.1:0-1696 GCF_004010195.1 Chiloscyllium plagiosum
TCCTCTCGCCAAGTGGGATACAGTGTGACCCTTTCTCACCCTCTCGCCCAGTGGGATACAGTGTGACCCTTCCTCATCCTCTCGCCCAGTGGGATACAGTGTGACCCCGTCTCACCCTCTCGCACAGTGGGAGACAGTGTTAACCTTCCTCACCCTCTCGCCCTGTTGGATACAGTGTGACCCTGTCTCACCCTCTCGCCCAGTGGGATACAGTGTGACCCTTCCTCACCCTCTTGCCCAGTGGGATACAGTGTGACCCTGTCAAACCCTCTCGCCCAGTGGCATACCGTGTGACCTTTCCTCACCCTCTTGCCCAGTGGGATACTGTGTGACCCTTCCTCACCCTCTCGCCCAGTGGGATACAGTATGACCCTGTCTCACCCTCTCGCCCAGTGGGATACTGTGTGACCTTTCCTCACCCTCTCGCCCAGTGGGATACAGTGTGACCCTGTCTCACCCTCTCGCCCAGTGTGATACAGTGTAAACCTTCCTCACCCTCCCGCGCAGTGGGATACAGTATGACCCTTACACACCCTCTCGTCCAGTGGGATACAGTGTGACCCCTCCACACCCTCTCGCCCAGTGGGCTACAGTGTGACCCTTCCTCACCCTCTCACCCAGTGGGATATATTGTGACCCTCCCTCACCCGCTGGCCCAGTGGGATACAGTGTGACACTGTCTCACCCTCTCGCGCAGTAGGATACAGTGTGACCCTTCCTCGCCCTCTGGCCCAGTGGGATACAGTTTGACCCTGTCTCACCCTCTTGCCCATTGGGATGCAGTGTGACCCTGTCTCACCCTCGCACCCAGTGGGATACAGTGTGACCCTGTCACGCCCTCTCGCCCTGTGGGATACAGTTTGACCCTGTCTCACCCTCTCGCCCATTGGGATGCAGTGTGACCCTGTCTCACCCTCGCACCCAGTGGGATACAGTGTGACCCTGTCACGCCCTCTCGCCCAGTGGGATGCAGTGTGACCCTTCCTCAGCCTCTCACTCAGTGGGATACAGTGTGACCCTGTCTCACCCTCTCGCCCGGTGGGATACAGTGTGACCCTATCTCACCCTCTCGCCCAGTGGGATACAGTGTGACCCTTCCACACCCCCTCGCCCAGTGGGATACAGTGTGATCCTGTCTCACCCTCTCGCCCAGTGGGATACAGTGTGACCCTTCCACACCCTCTCGCCCAGTGGGATACAGTGTGACCCCTTCACACCCTCTCGCTCAGTGGGATACAGTGTGACCCTGTCTCACCCTCTCGCCCAGTGGGATACAGTGTAAACCTTCCTCCCCCTCTCGCCCTGTGAGATACAGTGTGACCCTTCCTCACCCTCTCACCCAGTGGGATACAGTGTGAACCCGTCTCACCTTCTCGCCCAGTGGGATACAGTGGAAACCTTCCTCAGCCTCTAGCCCAGTGGGATACAGTGTGACCTTTCCTCACCCTCTTGCCCAGTGGGATACAGTATGACCTGTCTCACCCTCTCGCCCAGTGGGATACTGTGTGACACTTCCTCACCCCCTCGCCCAGTGGGATACAGTGTGACCCTGTCTCACCCTCTCGCCCAGTGTGAAACAGTGTAAACCTTCCTCACCCTCCCGCGCAGTGGGATACAGTGTGACCCTGACACACCCTCTCGCCCAGTGGGATACAGTGTGACACTTCCTCACCCTCTCGCCCAGTGGGATACAGTT
>NW_025167512.1:0-1696 GCF_004010195.1 Chiloscyllium plagiosum
CCTCTGAACCCTCTCCAAAGCATCCACATCATTTCTATAATAGGGCGACCAGAACTGGACGCAGTATTCCAAGTGCGGTCTAACCAAAGTTTTATAGAGCTGCAACAAGATCTCAGGCCTCTTAAACTCAAGCCCCCTGTTAATGAAAGTCAAAACACCATATGCTTTATAAACAATCCTGTTCACTTCGGTGACCATGTTAAGGGATCTATAGACCTGCACACCAACATCCCTCTGTTCCTCCACACTGCCAAGAATCCTATCCTGGATCCTGTACTCAGGTTTCAAATTCGACCTTCCAAAATGCATCACCTCGCATTTATCCAGGTTGAACTCCATCTGTCACCTCTCAGCCCACCTCTACATCCTGTCAATGTCCCGCTGCAGCCTAGAACAGCCTTCTATGCTGTCGACGACACCTCCAACCTTTGTGTCATCTGCAAACTTGCTGACCCATCCTTCAATCCTCTCATCCAAGTCTTTAATAAAAAAATTCAAACAGCAGAGGCCCAAGTAGAAAGCCCTGTGGCACACCAATCACCATTGACTTCCAGGCAGAATATTTTCCTTCTACTACCACTCGCTGTCTTCTGTTGGCTAGCTAATTCTGTATCCAGACAGCTACGTTCCCCTGTATCACATTCCTCTGGACCTTCTGAATGAGCCTACCATGGGGAACCTTATCAAATGCCTTGCTGAAGTCGATATACACCACATCCACAGCTCGACCGTCATCAACGTTTCTAGTTACATCGTCAAAGAACTCGATAAGGTTTGTGAGGCATGACCTGCCCCTCACAAAGCCGTGTTGACTGCATTTAATCAAGCCATGCTCTTCCTGATGGTCATAAATCCTATCCCTCAGAATCCTTCCTAACACCTTGCAGACGACAGACGTGAGACTTACTGGTCCATAATTGCTGAGGATTTCCCTATTTCCTTTCTTGAAGAGAGGAATTACATTTGCCTCCCTCCAGTCCTCAGGTACGACTCTGGTAGAGAGTGAGGATGCAAAGATCTTCGCAAGTGGTGAAGCAATTGCATTTATCGTTTCCCAAAGCAGCCGAGGACAAATCTAGTCCGGGCCTGGCGACTTTTCAATCTTAATGTTTGACAAAACTTTCAGCACATCAGCTTCCCTCTATCTCTATCCATTCCAGCATCCACACCTGCTCTTCAAAGGTTTCATTCACTACAAAGTTCGTTTCTTTCGTAAAGACAGAATCAAAAAACACATTTAGGGCTTCCCCTACCTCCTCAGACTCCACATAGAAATTCCCAAGGTATCCCTGATCGGCGCTACTCTTTCTTTGACCATTCTCTTATTATTCACATAAGTGTAAAATGCCTTTGTTCTCCCTAATCCATTCTGTCTAGCCTTTCTCGTGCCGCCTCCTGTCTCTCCTTAGACCATTTTCGAGCTCATTCCTCGCCTGCCTGTAATCCTCTGGAGCTGAGCTTGACCCTAGTTTCCTCCACCTTATGTAAGCTACCTTCTTCCTTTTGACGAGAAGCTCCAACGCTATCGCAGATTACTGAGGGAAGGGAGACAGGAAATAGCTGGGGCATTAATAGATATCTTTGTAGCATCCTTGAACACAACCGAGGTCTCGGAGGAATGGAAAGTTGTTGTTTATGAAGGGTAGCATGAATAATCCAGTTAATTATAGACCAGTGAGCCTGTCCTGTCATCAGG
>NW_025167513.1:0-1696 GCF_004010195.1 Chiloscyllium plagiosum
CACTGCTCCGCCCAACTCTCCATCCAGTCTATCTATATTCTCCTATATTCTCTGACAGTCCCTTATGCTTTCTGCTACTCCACCAATCTTTGTGTCATCTGCAAACTTGCTGATCATACCAACAGTGCCCTCTTCTAGGTCATTTATGTATATGACAAACAGTGGCTCCAATACTGATCCCTGTGGAACCACACTGGTCACCTTTCTCCATTTCGGTCAACCTTTTACAATGGAGATAAGAAACATCTTCAGCCAGAGAGTGGGGAATCTGTGGAATTCCTTGCCAGGTCATTGAAGAAGGAGAGAAAATGTTCTCGAGTATCAAGGGTCAGGGGGAGGAACTGGGAGAATGGGGGTGACCAACGTATCAGGCATAATCGAATGGCAGAGCAGATTCAAAAGTCCGAACGATCTAATTTCTGGATAGAGTGGTCAAGGCGGCATATAGTATGCTTGCCTTCATTGGACAGGGTATTGAGTATAAGAGCTGGCAAGTCATGTTAAAATTGTACAAGACATTGCTTCGATGTCTTACGGCCTTATCTCTCCCCACCCGCTTCATTCCTGATGAAGGGCGTATGCCCAAAGCGTCAATTCTCCTGCTCCTCGGATGCTGCCTGACCTGCTGTGCTTTTGCTAGTACCCACACTTTTCCATCGCTACCCCCTTACGTCAGTCTCTCCCAGTCCTGCTGCCCAGCTCTCCATCGCTTCCTTTCCTCTGTCTCTCCCTCCGGTCTCTCAGCTACCGTCAAAGCTGAAGGCCAGATGATACACAATCAATCATTTGGCCGAGTGAGCTCTCTGTCCACTGTCTCCAATACCAGCCTCTCCCTGTAGCTCAAATCCTCCAAACCTGGCAGCATCCTTCTAAATCTTTTCTGAATCCTTTCAAGTTTCACAACGTCTTTCTGGAGGGAGACCAGAATTGCACACAATATTCCAACAGTGGCCTGTACGGCTGGAATCCTTTCAAGTTTCACAACGTCTTTCCGATCGGAGGGAGACCAGAATTGCACACAATATTCCAACAGTGGCCTGTACGGCTGTAACATGACCTCCCAACTCCTGTACTTCTCCAGAATCTAAAGACTCCTGGAAGATTACAGACAGTGATCCTACCACCACTATTACCATTTCCTTCAAATACACAATCTGAATGTTAAATTCTATCCTGGGGAATCATTGACATCTGCAACAGCGTCATAGCCTCCATCTCAAAACCCCGCTCAGTCCCTCATCCCTGTGTGTGTCTCTCTCTCTCTCTGTGTGCCCTCGATATCCTTCTATACCCTCTGGCTCCACACGACGTTGGGCGATGTACCAGTATCATAGCGAGGAATGCGACAGCCATCAGCACACTCTCCACCACAATGAGGCTGATGCTCTGAGGCAGCTTCATCAACACAGTCTTGTTCAGACCCTCGATCAGTCCCTTCATCTCGGTGCCTGCCACCAAAATAACCAAACAACACGACAAAACAAAATCACCATGCACATTTATCACAGGTTTCAGAGACAGGGAGCATGAGTACGCCTCTCCCCTCCTCTCCCTGGTCCACTTTTCTTTACCCACACTCATCATCGCTGCCTCCAGGTCTCTGCATGGCTGTGTGAATCAGTGTGCTGGCATTTGTCTCTCTCTCCCTCCCTCTCTCCGTGTCTGTTTGTCTGTCTCGCTCTCTTTCTCCCTTGCT
>NW_025167514.1:0-1696 GCF_004010195.1 Chiloscyllium plagiosum
TGAGGTAGTGTCACTGTCACTGAGATAGTGTCTGTGTCACTGAGTGTCACTGTCACTGAGATAGTGTCACTATCACTGAGATAGTGTCACTGTCACTGAGATAGTGTCTCTGTCACTGAGTGTCACTGTCACTGAGATAGTGTCACTATCACTGAGATAGTGTCACTATCACTGAGATAGCGTCACTGTCACTGAGATAGCGTCACTGTCACTGAGATAATGTCACTGTCACTGAGATAGTGTCACTATCACTGAGATAGTGTCACTGTAACTGAGATAGTGTTTCTGTCACTGAGTGTCACTTTCACTGAGATAGCATCACTGTCACTGAGATAATGTCCCTGTCACTAAGATAGTGTCACAGTCACTGAGATAGTGTCACTGTCACTGAGATAGTGTCTCTGGCACTGAGATACCGTCACTGTCACTGAGATAGTGTCACTGTCACTGAGATAGTGTCACTGTCACTTAGATCGTGTCTCTGTCACTGAGATAGCGTCACTATCACTACGATAGAGTCTTTGTCACTGAGATAGTGTCACTGTCACTGAGGTAGTGTCACTGTCACTGAGATAGTGTCACTGTCACTGAGGTAGTGCCACTGTCGTTGAGATAGCGTCACTGTCACTGAGATAGTGTCACTGTCACTGAGATAATGTCTCTGTCACTGAGATAGTGTTACTGTAACTGAGATAGTGTCACTGTCACTGAGATAGTGTCACTATCAATGAGGTAGTATCACTGTCACTGAGATAGAGTCACTGTTACAGAGATAGTGTCACTGTCACTGAGATCGAGTCTCTGCCACTGAGATTGTGTCACTGTTACTGAGATAGCGTCACTGTCACTGAGATAGTGTCACAGTCACTGAGATAGCGTCACTGTCACTGAGATAGTGTGACTGACACTGTGATAGTGTCACTGTCACTGAGATAGTGCCACTGTCACTGAGATAGCGTCACTGTCACTGAGATAGTGTCACTGTCACTGAGATAGTGTCACTGTCGCTGAGACAGTGTCACTGTCACTGAGATAGCGTCACTGTCACTGAGACAGTGTCACTGTCACTGAGATAGTCTCACTGTCACTGAGATAGTGTCTCTGTCACAGAGATATCGTCACTGTCACTGAGATTGTCACACTGTCACTGAGATAGTGTCTCTGTCACTGAGATAGTGTCACTGTCACTGAAGTAGTGCCACTGTCACTGAGATAGCGTCACTGTCACTGAGATAGCGTCACTGTCACTGAGATATTGTCACTGTAACTGAGATAGTGTCTCTGTCACTGAGATAGCGTCACTGTCACTGAGTGTCACTCTCACTGAGATAGTGTCACTGTCACTGAGATAGTGTCACTGTAACTGAGATAGTGTCGCTGTCACTGAGATAGCGTCACTGTCACTGAGATAATGTCCCTGTCACTAAGATAGTGTCACAGTCACTGAGATAGTGTCTCTGGCACTGAGATACCGTCACTGTCACTGAGATAGTGTCACTGTCACTGAGGTAGTGCCACTGTCACTGAGATAGCGTCACTGTCACTGAGATAGCGTCTCTGTCACTGAGATAATGTCACTGTCACTAAGATAGTGTCACTGTCACTGAGGTAGTGTCACTGTCACTGAGGTAGTGCCACTGTCACTGAGGTAGTGTCACTGTCGCTGAGATAGTGTCACTGTCACTGAGGTAGTGTC
>NW_025167515.1:0-1696 GCF_004010195.1 Chiloscyllium plagiosum
CTTCGAATCTAAGCTAATATCTATTTCCATATTCTCTCCAGCACCAATCCTGTTCACGACGAACTCCGCAATATCTCAAGTCTCCCATTTTGTCTCAGTCTCGCTGCTGAATACACCATCATCTGCACATTTGTTATATCCAGATTCAACTGTTCCTATTCTCTTCCAGCCACAAATAATTTGACCAGAAATGTTGAGTGTTCTCCCTGAAAGGTGCTGACTATAGGACAGTCAGTGGGATTTTGGTAATATCACTACACTTGCAATCAGAGCCCCAGGCTTTCACCCCAGGCTTCGACTGTGGGTTCAAATACCCTCACTTCACCACCTCCTTCCGCCCCCGCCCCCCCCCCCCCCCAAGAACAGCTGGTGGTTCTTGAATTCAATTACAGTCAGCAATAGTAACAACCCGTTGTTGTAGAAATTCCGGTTCATTCAGGCCCTTTTGGGGAAGGATATCTACCATCCTTTCCAAATCTGACATCATGATTCCAGAATCTGACAAATGTCTCTGCCTATTTGTTGTCCACTAGAATCACCAAATACACCATTCAATTCAGGGCTGAGAATTATGGAATCAACAATACGAAGAGCCCTGTCGAGTCTTGTGTACTTTGTGTGAATGTTGTGTATATTTCTGATCACCACACAACCACAAAGATATGGAGGCTTTGGTTTACCAGGATGTTGGCTCGTTTGGAAGGTATTGGCAATAAGGAGAGATCGGACAAACTTGTGTTTTCACTTGAACACTAATGAATGAGGGGACAACTTGAAAGAAGTTGAAAAACGTCTGAGAGGCATGGACAGAATGGATCGTCAGAGCCTTTTCCCCAGGATATTAATCTCAATTACAAGGGGACATAGTTTTAACATAAGAAGGGAAAGTTTATAGGAGATGTGAGACAGCTTTTTTACACACATGTTGATAAGCGTCTGGAATGTGCTTCCTAAGGTAAATGGTGGAGGTGGATACAATAGCAACTTCTTGAATATGTAGGGAATCAAGGGATATAGGCCATGAAAAGATAAAAGGTTTTTCATTTGGAAAGGCATCAAGTGTGAGCACAGTTTTAGTGGGCCGAAGCGCATGTTCCTGTGTTGTGCTGTTCTTTGTTCTTTCTTCTCTCTTTCCTCTATATCTGTTAAAATGAGTTGCATTCACCTCCTTGGTACACTGTGCAGTAAGCTGTAAGTACTGAATGCAAGTTCCTATGCAACTCGTTAGAGGGACTGAATTGTGTATTTCTGTGCCTGAGTAATAGCCTTGAGGAATTCACTGAGAGACGTGTTGTGTGACATTACACGGGAGGTAGGAGTACCAGTTGGCCATTCGGTCCCTGTTACACCATTCAGACAAATTAGATTACTTACAGTGTGGAAACAGGCCCTTCGGCCCAACAAGTCCATACCGACCCGCCGAAGCGCAACCCACCCATTCCCCTACATTTACGCCTTTTACCTAACACTACGGGCAATTTAGCATGGCCAATTCACCTGACCTGCACCCGGAGGAAACCCACGCAGACACGGGGAGAACGTGCAAACTCCACACAGTCAGTCGCCTGAGTCGGGAATTGAACCCGGTCTCTGGTGCTGTGAAGCAGCAGTGCTAACCACTGTACCACTGTGCCACCGTGCCGCCCACGGATCAGCGCTGATTTGACTGTGGCTGAACTCCCTGTCCATATCTGTA
>NW_025167516.1:0-1696 GCF_004010195.1 Chiloscyllium plagiosum
TCAGCGCTGACCCTCCCACAGTGCCCACTCCCTCAGCCCTGACCCTCCCACAGTGGCTACCCCCTCAGCGCTGACCCTCCAGCAGTGCCCTCTCCCTCAGCACTGACCCTCTGACAGTGCCTGCTCCCTCAGCGCTGACCCTCCAGCAGTGCCCTCTCCCTCAGCACTGACCCTCTGACAGTGCCTGCTCCCTCAGCCCTGACTCTCCTACAGTGCCCACCCCCTCAGCGCTGACTCTTCGACAGTGCCTGCTCTCACAGCGCTGACCCACTGCCAGCATCCGCTCCCACAGTGCTGACCGTCTGACAGCACCCGCGCCATCAGCACTGACCCTCCGACAGTGCCTACCCCCTCAGCACTAACCCTCCAACAGTGCCTGCGCCATCAGCACTGACCCTCCGACAGTGCCTACCCCCTCAGCACTAACCCTCCAACAGTGCCTGCGCCCTCAGCACTGACCTTCCGACAGTGCCTACCCCCTCAGCACTAACCCTCCAACAGTGCCTGCGCCCTCAGTGCTGACCCTCCAACAGCGCATGCTCCCACAGCGCTAACCCTCCAACAGCACCCACTCCCTTAGCTACACTGGCTTTGCTTCACGGAGGCAAGTCATCTTCTTAACTGTGGCCATTCCACCTCAAGAGTAGTCACTGTTGAGCCCGAAATCCAGTCTTTGCTGGAACGGTTAGAAAGTAAATCAGGTTCAGGGAAGTCCGGGGTGTCTGTCAGTCCTCTCCTCATCCCAAAGGCAGAGTACCAACAGAGGTGAGTGAGGGGCATTTGTGGGACCAGTACGGTTCTATACCACAACGGGGCATCGATGTTACCCACTTCTGATACTTCTGCGGCAGTCTGCAGTTCCCGACTCCCACACCCAGGGGCAAATGCGAGAAAAAGCACCTGGGCAGGCTGGACGGGGAGGCGGAAGGGGGGTTGGGTGGGCAGGGTTGACAATTTCAGGCTCCAAGTCGCTGTTGGGTGGCGGAAAAAAAAAGTGTGGAATCCTGAGCGAAGGTTCAGAATCTACACTCGCATTCTCGCGGGGGCGGGGGAATCTTTCGGGACCGTCCCACGTTTCGGCTCCCCTTCCTCCGCTCGGTCTTCCCAGGAAATTCCGAAACCTGTTCCGGATTTCCTTCAGGTCCACGTGCACACCCTGGTGATTTTTGGGCGGGAACTGGCGGTGAGAGACGAGGGAGTGGATGCGTGAATTCACGGGACTCCAGTCTACCCCGACGGGAACTGACTCTTAAACGACCCTAGCTACCCCATTCAAGGGGCAATTAGGGACAGGAAACTGGTAGTCAGCGACACCCACATCCCTACAAAGATTTTGATCCAGCGACATTGAAGGAGTGGTTGGACTGAATTGTTGGGACAGCATTTACTCCCCATCTCTCGTTGCCCCCTGAGTAGGTGGGGGTGGGCTGGCTTCTTGAACTGTTGTGGGTTGACCCATAGTGCTCTTGGAGAGGAAAGTCCAGGATTTTGACCCAGTGACCCTGAAGAGACGGCCGATATATTTCCAAGTCGGGACGGTGAGGGGCTCGGAGGGGAACCTGCAGCGGGGTGCCGTTCCCATGTATCTGCCTTCCAGATGGAAATGGTGGTGGGTTTGGAAGATGCTGTCTGAGGATCTTTGGTGAATTTCTGCAGGGCATCTTGTGGACGGTACACACTGCTGCTACTGAGTGTC
>NW_025167517.1:0-1696 GCF_004010195.1 Chiloscyllium plagiosum
CTGCTGCGTTTTTCCAGCAACACATTTCCAGCTTTGATCTCCAGCATCTCCATTCCTCACTTTCTCCTGGAATATTCCCCACTCAACTATTACCATCAAGCCAAGGGATCCACCCTGGTTCAGCGGCGAGTGCAGACAGGTGTGCCAGGAGCAATACCAGGCATACCTGAAAACAAACTAATGGTACCAACCTGGTGAAGCTACCAAATAAGATTGATTGTGTACCAACAACAGCAAGAGACAGACAGAACTAAGTGCTTGCACAACCAACAGATCTAAGCTCTATTGTGCTATTGCAGCTAGTCATGAATGGGGATGGACTACTGAATAAGTCACTGGAGGACTGGATTCCAAGAATATCCTCATGCTCAATGTTGTGATATACCAGAACATCAGTACAAAAGATTAGGCTGACGTATTTGCAACAATCTTCAGCCAGAAGTGCCAAGTATGTGATCCATCTCCGTTTCCTCCAGAAATCCACATCATCACAGATGCCACTCTTCAGGCAATTTGATTCACTCCACATGAGGTTGAAGACACTGGATATTGTGAAGGCAGCAGGTCCTGACAACATGTCAGTAAAAGTGCTTTAAACATACCGTGCTTCTAGCCAAGCTATTCCAGTACAGCTACAAAACTGTCATCAGAAAACTGCCAAGGTATGTTGTATAAACAAAAATCAGGAGAAATCTAACTCTGCCAATTGCTGCCTATCAGACTACTCTCATTCATCATTAGAAATAGAATGTGTCATCTATAGTGCTATCAGGCAGCATTAGCTAAGATATAGATGAAAGTGAGGACTGCAGATGCTGGAGATTAAAGTCAAGATTAGAGTGATGCTGAAAAAGCACAGCTGGTCAGGCAGCATCCAAGGAGCAAGAAAATCAATGTTTCAGGCAGGAGCCCTTCATCAGGAAACCACCTTCCTGATTAAGGGTTCTTGCCTGAAACGTCGATTTTCCTGCTCCTTGGATGCTGCCTGACCAGCTGTGCTTTTCCAGCACCACTCTAATCTTAGCTAAGATATAGCCTGACGTCCAGTTTGAGTTCTGTCAAAGACTCTCAGCACCTAACCTCATTGGTTCAAACATGGACAAAAGAGGTGAATTCCAGTGGTGAGGTGAGAGTGACAGCCACTGACATTAAAGCCATATTTGACCAAGTGTGGCATCAAGAAGCTTTAGCAAAACTGGAGTTAATGGGTGTCATGGGGAAAATTCTCTATGGATTGGAGTCCGACACAGCATAATGGAAAAAATAAGTTATTGATGGAAGTTGATTTTCAGGAGTTCCTCAGGTTTGTGTCATATGCCCCCCATCATCAGCTGCTTTATCCATGACAGTCACTCCATTATAAACTCAGAAATGAGAATGTTTGCCAATGTCTCCACAATGTTCAACAGTATTCACAACTCTTCAGGTATTGAACAGCCCATGTCCAAGTGCAGCAAGATACGGACAACATCCAGTCTTGGGCTAACAAGTAACAAGTAACTATCACACCACACAAATGACAAATGATGACAATCTCCATCAAGAGAGAATCTACCCAATGCCCATTTACATTCAATGACATTACCATCACTGAATCCTCCTCTACAAACTTCTTGGGGGTTACCATTATCAAGAAACTGAACTTGACTAGCCATATAAATACAATGGCTACAAGACCAGGTCAGATGCTAGGAGG
>NW_025167518.1:0-1696 GCF_004010195.1 Chiloscyllium plagiosum
AGTGCTGTTTGGGAGTAATTACACAGTGCTGTTAGGGGGTAATTACACAGTGCTGTTTTGGGGGTAATTACACAGTGCTGTTAGGGGATAATTACACAGAGCTGTTTTGGGGGTAATTACACAGAGCTGTTTTGGGGGTAATTACACAGAGCTGTTAGGGGGATAATTACACAGTGCTGTTAGGGGGTAATTACACAGAGCTGTTTTGGGGGTAATTACACAGTGCTGTTAGGGGGTAATTACACAGAGCTGTTTTGGGTGTAATTACACATTGCTGTTAGGGGTAATTACACAGTGCTGTTAGGCGGTAATTACACAGAGCTGTTTTGGGGGTAATTACACAGTGCTGTTAGGGGGTAATTACACAGAGCGGGTAATTACACAGTGCTGTTAGGGGGTAATTACACAGAGCTGTTTTTCGGGTAATTACACAGTGCTGTTTTGGGGGTAATTACACAGTGCTGTTTGGGATTAATTACACTGTTGTTAGGGGTAATTACACAGTGCTGTTAGGGGTAATTACACAATGCTGTTAGGGATAATTACACAGTGCTGTTAGGGATAATTACACAGTACTAATTGGATGTAAGTACACAGTGCTGTAAGGGGTATTTACAAGTTCTGTTAGAGGGTAATTACACATTTCTATTGGGGTAATTACACAGTGCTGTAAGGGGGCATTTACACAGTGCTGTTCGGGGATAATTACACAGTGCTATTAGGGGTAATTACACAGAGCTGTTGGGGGTAATCACAAAGTGCTGTTTAGGTGTAATTGCACAGTGCTGTTGGGGGTAATTGCACAGTGCTGTTGGGGGTAATTGCACAGAGCTGTTGGTGGTAATCACAAAGTGCTGTTTGGGTGTAATTGCACAGTGCTGTTGGGGGTAATTGCACAGTGCTGTTGGGGGTAATTGCACATTGCTGTTGGGGGTAATTACACAGTGCTGTTAGGGGTAATTACGCAGTGCTGTCAGGGTGCAATTACGCAGTGCTGTTAGGGGTAATTACACAGTGCTGTTACAGGACAATTACTCAAAGCTGTTTTGGGGTAACTACACAGTCCTGTCAGGGTGCAGTTACACAGTGCTGTTTGGGGAAATTACACAGTTCTGTCAGGGTGCAGTTACACTGTGCTGTTTGGGGTAATTACACAGTCCTGTCAGGGTGCAGTTCCACAGTGCTGTTTGGGGTAATTACACAGTCCTGTCAGGGTGCAGTGACACAGTGCTGTTTGGGGTAATTACACAGTCCTGTCAGGGGGCAGTTACACAGTGCTGTTTGGAGTAATTAAACAGTCCTGTCAGGGTGCAGTTACACAGTGCTGTTTGGGGTAATTACACAGTTCTGTTAGTGGGTAATTACACAGTGCTGCTAGGAGTAATTACACAGAGCTGTTGGGGGTAATCACACAGTGCTTTTTGGGGGTAATTACACAGTTCTGTTAGGGGTTAATTACACAGTGCAGTTAGGGATAATCACACAGTGCTGTTGGGGGATAATTACACAGAGCTGTTAGGGGTTAATTACACAGTGCTGTTAGGGGTTAATTACACAGTGCTGTTGGGGGTAATTACACAGTGCTGTTAGGGGTTAATTACACAGAGCTGTTAGGGGGTAATTACACAGTGCTGTTTGGGGTAATTACACAGTGCTGTTAGGGGTAATTACACAGTGCTGTTGGGGATAATTACAC
>NW_025167519.1:0-1696 GCF_004010195.1 Chiloscyllium plagiosum
CACAGTCTCTGTCTCCTCTGCTGTCTCACTCTTACAGCTGCTGATATCCATGTGTCATCTTCCTTTTTTTTTAACTGCAACTAGGTTTTACATGAAACGGTATCTTTGGTAGAGACTGTTTTAGATGGCCAGTTACACTCCTGCTCTACAGCAGTTGCTCTGCGGTCCAATAGCAGTTACTCTCCGTCTAGTGTTCAAACTGCCAGATGCATATACTCCCCATGACACATTAAATTCTCATAATTTGATTGGTTTCCACGTGTAAAAACAATGATATTCAAATTCCATTGGCATCTGGTATCCTGGGCATTATTTAAACTAATTGTTATCACATCAGCAACCAAAACCCCGGTATCCATTTACCAACCAATTGTTACATTTGGAAAAACCTGGCAGCTCTGGCTATATATTATATTCAGCAAACCCGTTCTATCTTAAAGTGACCAGACATGCTTTCAGCTGCTTAATACCTCACCCCTTCAGGGAAAAAAAATGAAGCATCAGAATTAAAAGATGCCTTCATTTATTTTCCTGTAATTCTAAATCCCAAAACTACGAAATGCAAAAGTAATTAATCGAACTTATACCTTTCATATTAATTCTACACACATATGTAACATTGGAATATGTCAAGCGTTGTCGTTGAGCGGCACGATGGCACAGTGGTTAGCACTGCTGCCACACAGCGCCAGCGGCAAAGGTTCAATCCCCACCTCAGGCGACTGACTATGTGGCGTTTGCACATTCTCCCTGTGTCTGCCCGGGTTTCTTCCGGGTGCTCTAGTTTCCTCCCGGAGTCCAAAAAAATTTGCAGGTTAGATAAATTGGCCGTTGTGTTAGAGACAGGGATAAATGTAGTGGAATGAGTCTGGGTGGATTGCGCTTCGGTGTGGACTTGTTGGGCCGAAGGGCATATTTCCACACACTAATCTTATCTGCACGTTTTCCTTTAAGTCTGCGATAACACGTCTGCTGTCACAATTTTACAGCCCACAACATGTATATTTTGGCAGTTAAAAGTGGGTAACATAAGACTCGAATGAAATATTCTCATATTTAATCTTTAAATCTTGCAAAAAATGCAAAAGGATTTGTCACATATTGGCAGGCCAGTACCAATCTCACTAATCCTTTTTCAATAGTGGAGCATTTTCTTCATATCGAAGCGGGCACTAAACCCGGCTTTGAATGGATTTCCTACCATTGGTGGCATCCCCACGAAAAAAAAACATCAACGTCATAGATTTTACCTGCCACTTTCTTCATCCTATGTTTTGCCGTCTTCAGGTGCTGTTTAGCTAACTGACATACTCTATTTAATCTCTCCCTCACCTCAGATACATAATCTAAGTGTGAGATCTCCGACCTCCGTCCTGTTAATTGCTCTTTAATTAATTCCAAAAGATCTTTCACTTCATATCCGTATATTAACTCAAACGGAGTAAACTGAGTAGATTCGTTTGGGGCATCTCTAATGGCAAACAATTTAATGGGACACTTTCATCCCAATCATTTGGCCAATCCTGACTGTACACTGTTAACATGGTCTTCAGCATCTGATGCTAACTTGCCTCTGCTCCCTGCGATTCAGGATGGGACGCACTTGATTTGAAATGCTGTATGCCTAAGCTATCCATGATTTACTTCAACAGCTGAGCGGTATAACGATTCCCTTGGACTGATGGAAACTCTCTGG
>NW_025167520.1:0-1696 GCF_004010195.1 Chiloscyllium plagiosum
TAAGGAATGAGAGGCTGATCTGAAATGGTAAGGATCTACAGTGTTTACAATGACACCGTCTCATTGTGACTATTCTTTAGGGAGCATGACAGGCCCAGGGGACGGCTTTCCCACACCAAGATGGAGAGACCAGTATTCAAGGGCAACAGGTCACAGGTCAGGGGTTACTCATTTAGGACCAACTTATGTATTACATCATTCCAAAAATCAGGATGGAATTCCTGATGCAAATGTTGGTTAAAATGATGTGTTGGGCTCCCAGGCAGAGTTAGAGATAAATATTGATGGAACAGGGACATGGTGGTCAGCACTGCTGCCTCACAGCGCCAGAGACCCGTGTTCAATTCCCACCTCAGGCGACTGAGGAGTTTGCACATTCTCCCAGTATCTGTGTGGGTTTCCTCCGGGTGCTCTGGTTCCCTCCCACAATCCCAAAAATACGCAGGTTAGGTGAATCGGCCATGCTAAATTGCCCATAGTGTTAGGTGACGGGGTAAATGTAGGGGAATGGGTCTGTGTGGGTCACCCTTCAACATGGACATGTTGGGCCGAAGGGCCTGTATCCACACTAATCTAATTAAAAAATGGTGATTGTTAACACAGGAACAAGGCTGCAGGGATCTTTCCGATGTCAACTCTCCATGTTATCAGGAAACCTCCAGATTGTGAGCAGAGATTGCTAGCAGAATACCAAGAGATTAATAGCAAGGAGACAGAAGAGTAGAAGAAACAACAATTAACTAGTATTAAATAAAAAGACTTTTACCAACAGGTCAAGTGTAGAGCTCCTCAAGGAGGAGAGAGTCAATTTATTCATAAAATAGCCCCCAGTGGAAGGGAATCAAGTCAATTTGTCTTATGGGAATGGAACTACTTTCCCTCAAACTAACCACAGGCCATGCTGCGATGAGTTATGTTCCTGTGACCTCCCTATTGAGAAAAGAATCACTGTCAAAAACCACACTTTAGAAGGTCACTGAACCAAATTTGGAGAAAGTCCATAGTATCAAAACACCACCCATATATCACCACATGATACCCAATTCATACTGACAAAACATACATTGTAACAGAACAACCCCTGTACTCAGGGGATTCTAAACCAATGAGAATGGGAGCACAAGGCTAGACTTGGAGAACAGCTCAGGCACAGAATCCAGGAGAAGAACCTGGACTGAGGATTTGAAAAAGCAGGAGAATGGTCCTTCTCAAGATCAACAATCTCTCAGCCAGGAACCTTCTGCAGCCCAAACCTCCAGCAAGTGTAGACAACCCCCATTACCTGCAATCTGCTGCCACATTCATGCAGCCCATAGTCAAAGAGGACAGTCTGGTTCTCAGGGTAGACCCTGGTTGGCCGACAACCTGCTGTCCCCAGGGTCAGGTCAGCAGCTTTAATCAGGTGCCTGGTTCCAAATAAATCCAGCTGGGCCCTGACCAGCAGGCTGTGCTCTCCACACTGTACCATCACAGTCTGCAGTGGGGACACACTCCCAACCTCAGACATTCGGAAACTAGGACCAATAGGATCCCCATGAGGAGGCACTCTCTCAGGAACAGGGCTGGCTCTCACTATTGTCCATGAAGACCTCTGGTTCAGAAACATGTTGCCATGTTTCAGAGCAACAAACAGCTCCAACTAACACCAACAAAGGGAACAAACCCCCTCACTACACAATCACCCATGATCACAAAC
>NW_025167521.1:0-1696 GCF_004010195.1 Chiloscyllium plagiosum
GGTCTGTGAGTCACTCTCGCACTGGCCTGGTTTTGGGCACACTCCCATGCTGGCCTGCTCTGGGACACACATCTGCACTGGCCTGGTCTGGGACGCACACCTGCACTGGCCTGGTCTAGTAGTCACTTCCACACTGGCCTGGTCAGGGACTCACTACCGCACAGGTCTGGTCTGGGACACACTCCTGCACTAGATTGGCCTGGGAAACACTCCCGCACTGGCCTGATCTGGGACACATTACAGCACTAACCTGGTCTGGAACGCTCTTTGCACTGGCCTGGTCTGGGACTCACCCTGCACTTGTCTGGTCTGGAACACACTCCCACACTGGCCTGGTCTGGGACTCACACCTGCATGGGCTGGTCTGGGACACATTCCCACATAGGCCTGGTCTGGGACACAATCCCGGACAGGCCTGGTCTGGGACACACTACCGCACTAGCCTGGTCTCGGATGCACTCCCGCAATGGCCTGGTTTGGGACACACTCCCACACTGTTCTGGAGTTTGATTCACTCCTGCACTGTTCTTCTCTGGGACTCACTCCCGCACTAGCCTGGCCCGGGATTAACTCCGGCATTGCCCTGTTCAGGTACACACACCCGCACAGGCCTGGTCTGGGACTCACACCCACACTGGCCTGGTCTGGGACACACTCCCACACTGGCCTGGTCTGTGATTCACTCCTGCACTGGCATGGACTGGGACTCACTCCCGCACTGGCTTGTTATGGGAATCACTCCTGCAATAGCCTAGTCTGGGACACACCCCTGCACTGGCCTGCTCTGGGACTCACCCCCGCACTGGCCTGGTCTGGGACTCACTCGGGAACTGGCCTGTTCTGGGACTCACTCCTGCACTGGCCTAGTCAGGGACTCACTCCTGCACTGGCCTGGACTGGGACTCACTCCTGCACTTGTCTGGTCTGGAACACACTCCCACACTGTCCTGGTCTGCGACACATTCCCTCATCGGTCTGGTCTGGAACTCATTCCTACACTGGCCTGGTCTGGGACACACCCCTACACTGGCCTGGTCTGGAACTCACTTCCGCACTGGCCTGATCTGGGACTCACTCCTGCACTGTCCTGGTCTGGGAATCTCTTCCGCACTGGCCTGGTCAGGGACTCACTCCTGCAGTGGCTTGGTCTGGGATAATCTCCCGCACTGGGCCGGTCTCGGACTCACTGCCCCACTGACCTTGTCTAGGACACATGCCCGCACTGGCGTGGTCTGGGACACACTTCCACACTGGCCTTGTCTGGGATACACTCCTGCACTGGCCTGTTCTGGGACTCTCTCCCACACTGGCCTGGATTGGGATACACTCCCACACTGGCCTTGGTCTGGGACTCACTCCCACACTGGACTGGTCTGGGACTCACTCCCGCACTGGCCTGATCTGGAGCACACTGCCGTAATGGACTGGTCGGGGACTCACTTCCACACTGGTCTGGTCTGGGAGTAACTCCCGCACTGGCCTGGTCTGTGACTCATTCCCGCACTGGCCTGGTCTGCGACTCACTCCTGCATCTGGCCTGGTCTGGGAATCTCTCCCGCACTGGCCTGGTCAGGGACTCACTCCTGCAGTGGCTTGGTCTTGGACAATCTCCCGCACTGGCCCGGTCTGGGACTCACTGCCCCACTGACCTTGTCTAGAACAAATGCCCGCACTGGCCTGGTCTGGGACTCAACCC
>NW_025167522.1:0-1696 GCF_004010195.1 Chiloscyllium plagiosum
TGTTGCCTCTCGTACAAGCTGACATCATCACCCGAGGAAAAAAGACTTTCACTGTCTACCCTATCTAATCCTCTGAATATGTTATATGTCTCTATCAAATCCCCCCTTAGCCGCCTTCTTTCCAATGAGAACAGATCCAAGTCTCTCAGCCTTTCCTCATAAGACTTTCCCTCCAGACCAGGCACCATCCTGATAAATCTCCTCTGCACCTTTTCCAATGCTTCCACATCCTTTTTGTAATGGTGCGACCAGAACTGTACACAATATTCCAACTGTGGCCACACCAGCATTTTGTATGATTGCAGCATGATATTGCTGTTCCAGAACTCAATCCCTTTACCAATGAAACCTTACACATCGGATGCCGCCTTATCAGCACGATCCATCTGGGTGGCAAATTTCAGGGATCTATGTAAATGGACTCCAATATCCCTCTCCATATCCACACTACCAAGAATCTTTCCATTGACCCAATACTCTGCCTTCCTGTTATTCTTCCCAAAGTGCATCACCTCACATTTAGCTGCATTGAACTCCACTTGCACCTCTTGCAAGAAGTGAGACAAATCAAACATGATATGAAGATCCATCAGAGTCACTAAATTCACTTGAACATAAAGGGAACATGATTATCTGGTATATCAGTGAGGAAAGGTTTTTAACAACATTCTGTGTGGTCAAACACCAACACAGACACATGCACACACACACATATAAGAGTGTGAGTGTTCCAGCGAACTGACTGCAGAAATTATTTACTATTATCCAGTTAACAATCTAAAAACTTTCACAGACAGAGAAGCCTTAAATATGTTGTATTAATGGGAAAGAATTCACCAGGTCATCCAACTTGGAGATACGTGAGGAGATGGGCACCATGGAAATGTCTGGATTGTGAGAAGAATTGCAAATTCCCAGATCTACTGGAGACTCATTGACACAGACATTCTGTGTAAAGAGATTTATTTTGTCATCCAACTTCATGTCACACCAGTGGCTTTACACTGACAAGAGACCTTTCCCCTGACTGTGGGGGAAAAAAACTTTACGATCTGTAAAGGTCTTAAATTCAATTGTCTTTATTTAACATCACCCTGTTCACATAGGGGAGAAAGTGAGGACTGCAGATGCTGGAGATCAGAGCTGAAAATGTGTTGCTCGAAAAGCGCAGCAGTTCAGGCAGCATCCAGAGAACAGGAGGTTCGAGAAGAAAGTGAGGACTGCAGATGCTGGAGATCAGAGCTGAAAATGTGTTGCTGGAAAAGCGAAGCAGGTCAAGCAGCATCCAGGGAACAGGAGTTTTCGGGCATAAGCCCTGAAGAAGGGCTTATGCCCGAAACGTCGATTCTCCTGTTCCCTGGATGCTGCCTGACCTGCTGCGCTTTTCCAGCAACACATTTTCAGCACATGGGGGAGAAGTCATTCAGCTGTTCCATGTTTGGGAAGGTATTCACGTGGGGATCCAGCAAAGCCTTGCTCTTTCTTCCTTGATAACAGACTCCATCATTTTCCCCACTACAGATGTTACACTATACTTCCCCACAGATCTATACTTCCCCATCTTTTGTCTAGCTTCCTTTTTAAATAGCGGCGCCACTGTATTCCAATCTGCAGGAACAGCCCTCGAGTCCAGCAAATTGGGAAAATTACTGACAATGCACAAGTTCTATCCCCCGCTGTCTCTTTTAAAACCCTG
>NW_025167523.1:0-1696 GCF_004010195.1 Chiloscyllium plagiosum
CAGATCCCTTAGTACGTTGGCTTCAAGAATTTTTTCATCACTTACAAAATAGTCCATGCCCGTGTTCGTTTCTCCAAAGTGCAAGACCTCGCTTTTGCTCACAATGAATTACACCAACCATTTCCTGGAACACTCTACTAAACTGTCTCAATGTTACTGCATTTCGGAGTATGAGATCCGATCATCCATACAGAGTGATCAGGATGGCACGATTTGGGAACCTTTGGTGACATGAGAAACTATGAGCTCTTTCAAAAAATGAAAAGGAGGAAGTTGTAAGAGTGTGGAAACCGAAGACACTCAAAGGACTAGAAAAGTATTTTTAAAGCACATCAAAAATGTGAACACGGAACTCAGAGAGCTAAAAGACATTCTGGAATGTATTTGGGAAACGGGATTAAGGTAAATCCCAAACTGGTTTATCAGGAGTAAGGGAGTAGTCAAGGAAAGAGGATTCCATGCCTGGACAAGGGAGGGAATTAATGCGTGGAAATGGAGGAAGTGGTTGATGTCCTTAACGAATATTTTGTATTGGTATTCACAAAGGAGAAGGACACTGTGGATGGTAAGTCGAGAGAAGGATATGGTGATATTCCAGAGCACTGCAATTTTGAAATATTGGGAATGTACTGGTAGTTTTTGCAAGCATAAAGTTAGACACGTCTGATGGATGTGATTCGATAAATCCCATAGTATTGATGGAAGTGAAGGAACAAAATGTTGGGGCGTTGTGGACTTTGTTTTTATGCACTTCCGATCACTGGAGAGTTTCCAGAGAATGGGAGAAGAGTAAATATTGTTTCTTTGGTGGAGAAGGGCATTATAGTTAATTGGAAGAAATTTCCGTTCGTGAGCCTTACGTCAGTGGTAGGGAAATTACTGGAGAACATTCTTACAGATGCAGTTGACGCACATTTGGAACAAAAATGGCCTATGCACTAAAGGAATGGCTTTGTGTGGGGACGTTCATGACGCACTAATTCAATTGAACCTTTTGAATAATTAAAAAATGTGATTGATACGGGAACGGGACATGATAGTGGACATATGGACCTTAGCAAGGCCGTCAAACGGGATCAGCAGTAAGTCAGTAAAATGGATCCTTAACTGCGAGATCATAGGAGACAGAGCATGAGTGGAATGGTGCTTCTGTGACTGGAGATAAGTGATTCGAGTGAGGAAGTTGTGTATCGTGAGTATGATTACGAGAGGACACAGCATGATTTAGGTCGTCTAAAGACTTGGAGAGAGAAATAAAACACATGCAATTTAATCTGGACAGTTGCGAGATGATGCATTTTAGAAGTGCTAATGCAGGAGAGAAGTTTCAGTAGAAGAAAATAACTATTAGTCATATCAACATCGGAAGGGATATCAGGGCACAGCTCCACAATTCCCTGAAAGCGACAACACGGGTAATTACAGTCATTATGAAGACTTGGGTACATCCATGGGAGCAGACAGTATAAACATTGGCGGATCATGTTGCGGCGGTGTAGAAATTTACTGTGGCCATATTTGTAATATTGTGTCCAGTATTGGTTTACACACCAGCAGAATGAGGTATTGTAGAGCGAGTGAAACGCTTTACCAGAATTTGATCTGGTTTGGAGGATATTAACCTGAAGGAGAAATTGGACGATGTGGTTGGTTTTCACATGGCCATCAGTGGCTGAGGCGCTACCTGATAGTCATT
>NW_025167524.1:0-1696 GCF_004010195.1 Chiloscyllium plagiosum
TCAGTTTAAACTGTTATCCTCCGAGAATTGGGTACACACTGTTATCAGGCAAGAATCAGGTTACACTGTTATCAGCCGAGGATCAGGTCACACTGTTATCAGCCGAGAGTCAGGTTACACTGTTATCAGCCGAGGATCAGGTCACACTGTTAGCAACCGAGGATCAGTTTGAACTGTTATCCTCCGAGAATTGGGTCACACTGTTATCAGGCAAGAATCAGGTTACACTGTTATCAGCTGAGGATCAGGTCACACTGTTATCAGCCGAGAGTCAGGTTACACTGTCATCAGCCGAGGATCAGGTTACACTGTTATCACCCAAGGGTCAGGTTCCACTGTTATCAGCAGAGGATCAGGTCACACTGTTATCAGCAGAGGGTCAGGTTACACTGTTATCAGCTGAGGATCAGGTTACACTGTTATCAGCTGAAGGTCAGATTACAATGTTATCAGCCAAGGATCAGGTTACACTGTTATCAGCCGAGGGTCAGATTACACTGTTGTCAGCCGAGGGTCAGGCTACACTGTTATCAGCCGAGGATCAGGTTACACTGATATCAGCCGAGGGTCAGGCTACACAGTTATCAGCCGAGGATCAGGTTACACTGTTATCAGCCGAGAATCAGGTTACACTGTCATCAGCCGAGGATCAGGTTACACTCTTATCAGCCGAGAATCAGGTTACACTGTTATCAGCCGAGGGTCAGGTTTTACTGTTATCAGCCGAGGGTCAGGTTACACTCTTATCAGCCGAGGATCAGGTCACACTGTTATCAGCCGAGGATCAGGTCACACTGATATCAGCTGACGATCAGGTTACACTGTTATCAGCGGAGGGTCAGGTTACACTGTTATCAGCCGAGGATCAGGTCACACTGTTATCAGCCGAGGGTCAGGTTACACTGTTATCAGCTGAGGTTCAGGCTACACTGTTATCAGCTGAAGGTCAGATTACACTGTCATCAGCCAAGGGGCAGGTTACACTGTTATCAGCTGAGGATCAGGTTCCACTATTATCAGCCAAGTATCAGGTTACACTGTTATCAGCCGAGGGTCAGGTCACACTGATATCAGCCGAGGGTCAGGTTACACTGATATCAGCCGAGGGTCAGGTCACACTGATATAAGCCGAGGGTCAGACCATACTGTTATCAGCCGAGTATCAGGTTACACGTTATCAGCCGAGTATCAGGCTACACTGTTATCAGCCGAGGATCAGGCTACACTGTTATCAGCCGAGGGTAAGGCTACAATGTTATCAGCTGAGGATCAGGTTACACTGATATCAGCTGACGATCAGGTTACACTGTTATCAGCCGAGGATCAGGTCACACTGTTATCAGCCGAGGATCAGGTCACACTGTTATCAGCCGAGGATCAGATCACACTGATATCAGCTGACGATCAGGTTACACTGTTATCAGCCGAGGGTCAGGTTACACTGTTATCAGCCGAGGATCAGGTCACACTGTTATCAGCCGAGGGTCTGGTTACACTGTTGTCAGCTGATGGTCAGGCTACACTGTTAACAGCTGAGGATCAGATTACACTGTTGTCAGCCGAGGGTCTGGCTACACTGGTATCAGCCGAGGATCAGGTTACACTGTTATCAGCCAAGGATCAGGTTACACTGTCATCAGCCGAGGATCAGGTTACACTGTCGTCAGCCGAGAATCAGGTTACACTGTCATCAGCC
>NW_025167525.1:0-1697 GCF_004010195.1 Chiloscyllium plagiosum
TGCCTCGAAGGAACTGCGGTGTTACTAAGTGCATGTCGGTCTACATGATAGCCATGGCCTCAGCTGATCTAATTGTTATTTTCATCGACGTAACCTTATATCGCATTTTCAGTTTTCATTTCCAATTTTCATTCTTGTCGCGTACTCCAGTGTGCAGGACTATTTTATACACGATGATTTCCAGCGTCGACTTATCTGTTTGGTTCACAGTTTCCTTCACATTTGACCGTTTTGTAGCTATCTGTGACCAGAAATTTAAACGAAAGTTCTGCACCCCAAGAAATGCTGGCGTAGTCATAACAACGTTCTCTTTTGTCAGTTTTCTCAAGAATATTCCAACTTTGTTTGCATATGAAACCCAACAACTAATTAACGGAGTGCAGTGGGGATGTCAGTCAAGTGAAGATTTTTTTTTCTCACCACCAGGTATAGCTTTCGTCTGGTTTCACAGCACCTGGGTAGTTTGGTTTCCTTTTTCTCTGATTCTCTTGTTTAATTCTATGACCATAAGATCTATTCTCTTGGCCAATAGAATCCGCCAAGCCCACAAAGGTTATCGAGATAAAAATTGCAGTGATCCAGAGATTGAAAACCGCATGAAATCCATCATTTTATTGTTCTCTGTGTCAGGTTGTTTCATCTTGTTTTGGTTGACAGCTTCTGTGAGCTTTGTGTCAACTCGAATATCAAACACCACCTATTACAGAGGCGACTACAGTGATCCAGGATACGTCGCCCATGAAGAAGGCACTTCGCTGAAGTTTTTGATTTGTTTACAGAACCCGTTCATTTATATAATAACGCAGAGGAAATTCAGAAAAGCGCTGAAAAATGCGATAAGCTCTCTCTGGCCATTAATGCTGAGCCTAGTTTGCAAATAGGACTAAAACTAAAATAATGTTGCTGACAAATAAATTTCTATTTCAATGCGTTTATTTGAACGTAGCATGTCTTGCTTTGTTGTGTTATGTAACAAAATGCATCAACTATTTTGCTCACACTTATTTTATTTTGTAACATATGTTGAATTGACTAAAAATTATGCTTTCCATAGATTTTATTGTACTTTAACTCTGTCATGAGAACAAATGATGCTTTGCTTACAGCTTCCTGTTAGACAAATCGAATCGTATTTTGAACACAACATCTTCCATTTGCCTTTCAATGAAGACAAAGGGTTATAATCGAAGCAATTGTTGTCGACCAGGACAGACACCTCAATATATATCAAGAATGTAGCCCAAACCCCAACTTTTCCAGGAGTTGTAAACAAAAATAAGGCGAATATTCCACACAGTGGAAGAGCCACTCAGTTTTAAGCAGAACAAAATTTATTTACAGAGTACTGAATGAATCTAAGCAAAAGGATGCAGAATTTAGAATAACAGCAATTTTTGAAGCCTACCAACAAAATATCTCCCGCAATTTAACGGACTGCTGTTCTGATATCCTGCCAAATTCAATATACAAACGCCTTGGCAAAAAATTGAAATAAAAGACGGATTCTTACAGGAGAGAGAGGTTGCAGAGAAGATCAAACAAGATCATTAGCTGAGATAAGGAGACTCCTTATTGCCAGTAACTTGTTGGGTCCCCCAACGAAATCTAACAGAAAATTGAAAAATGCTTGAACCGCGAGATTTGATTTTTCAGTGTCGAAGCGGGTTATTTTTATGTTAGCCTTTTCTCTTATGTTT
>NW_025167526.1:0-1697 GCF_004010195.1 Chiloscyllium plagiosum
TTGTTTTTGAAATGCTGTGCTCACAGAGGCTTTTAAATAAACAAAAAAAAATCACCTTGTTCGATGGCACTATAGACCCTGAAATAATCAGAGGGAACTTGTGGAACAATGTACAAAGAGAACTCAGGAAAATTTAAATTTTCCAAATATTGACTGGGACTACTATAGTGTGAAAGATTTAATTGGTGACGAAGTTATGTTCTTAAATGAGTTCAAGAACATTTTCTTTATCAATATGTAAATGTTCCTGTCAGAGAAGGAGCGAAACCTGACTTTTTCTCAGTTAATAAGCAGGGTAAGTAATTGAAGTGAGAGCAGGGGAACACTTTGGGTGGGGCGAAATTGTCGGCTCCTTTTGGAAAGATTTGTACAATCAAAAATGGCGTCTGAGTTGTCTGATGACTGGAGAGTGGCCAATGTTGTACCGTTGTCTGTGAAGCAATATAAGGAGAAGCCTGGGAACGAGAGGCCTGTGAGTCTGACTTTAGTGATGGGTAAGTTGCTGCAAGTGATTCTGATGGATAGGATACATTTATTTGGAGAGATATGGAATGATTAGTGATAGTCAGAATTGAAATAGTAGGCGAGAGAGAAATAGTTTTTCAGACTAAAGGCTTGTGACTAGCGGTGTTCCACAGGGATCAGTGCTGGGTCCACTTTTGTTTGCCATTCATATGAATGATTTCAATGAGAATCTGGAAAGTTTGGGTTGTAAGTCTGTGGGTGACACGAAAAATGATGTTAAAGTGGAAAACAACAAAGGTTTTGTACAATTCCAAAGAGATCTTGATCAACTGGGTGAATGGCTGAAGAGTGGCAGATGGAGTTTAAATTGAATTAATGCAAGATATTACATTTTCATAAAACAAATAACGGCAGGAATTACACATTGAAAGTCAGGCCTTGAGAAGTGATAAAGAACAAAGAGTCTTAAGGGTTCAGGTTTTTGAAATTTGTGTCATATGTAGACAGGGTGGTTAAGAAGGTGTTTAGCACATTTGCCTTCATTTCTCAGATCTTTGAGTATAAGAGTTGGGACGTTATGTTGAGACTGTACAGGATGTTGGGGAGGTCTCTTCTGGATTACTGTGCCCATTTCTGGTTGTGCCGGTCTAGGAGGGATATCGTTAAATTGGATTGGATTCAGAAGACATTTACCAGGATGGTGATGGTAATGGATGTTTGCAGTTATAAGGAGACACAGGGACTTCTTTTCACTGGAGTGTCGGAGGTTGAGGGGTGACCTCATTAGAGGCCCTTTCCAGGAGGGGATGGAATTCAAGAGAAGGCTGCATAACATTACAGATGAGGGGACAAAAGGCTTTAAAAAGACATTGGAGATTTTTTTTTTTTACACTGAGTTGGTTAATGTGTTGAATGAACTTCCAGAGGAGTGGTAGATGTGAATACAATTACAACTGCTGGGGAGCACGGTGGCTCACAGCACAGGGATTCGGGTTCAATTCCAGCCTCCAGCGACTCTCTGCCTGAACTTTGCACATTATCCCAGTGTCTGTGTGGGTTTCCTCCCACGAGTAAATTGGCCATGCTAAATCGCCTACACTGTTCAGAGATGCGTATGTTGGGTGCATTAGTGTGGGGTAAACGTAGGGGAAATGGGTGTGGGTGGATATGTTGGGCAAATGGCCAGTTTCGACCCTGTAGGGATTCTACGAAAAAGTCATTTAGACAGGTAC
>NW_025167527.1:0-1697 GCF_004010195.1 Chiloscyllium plagiosum
CATATCCACCACAGGGCAAACAGCAAAAGGGTACGGTGACTTACCAATAGTTAACAAAAGAAGTTAAAGATTGCATTAGATCAAACGAAGCAGCTCAGAAAAATGCCAGATATTGTGGTAAGCAATGGATTCAGAAATATCTGGGACCCAGCAAAGGAGGATCAACGAACTTATTAGAGAGTGCATACATGAGGATCAGTTGTCGGCACAACATCGTGGGCTGAAGAGCCTGTTCTGTGCTGTACTGTTCTAAGTTCTATGTTCTATGTTCTCAAATAAAAAGAACAAGAATGAAAACTAGCAAGAAACGTAAAGATGACCAAACGCTTCTCTCGATACTTGATGGCAAAGTGAAGGCAAAGGTACGTGTGGAATGGTGAATATCCACACAAGATAACTTCTTGCAGAGAACTAGGAAATTACAGAGAAACTAAACAGTTACTTTCATGTCTATCTTATTAGAGGCAAGATTAACTGATGGAGAAACTCAGTTTGTGTTATCCAGTGATTGAAAAAATGAAAGTTCACACAGAGAGACGGACTGACACAGGGGCATGGAGAAGTGCTGCCAAGCAAGGTTAGGGAGAATCCCAAGATGTTCTCCACGTACATTAATCAGAACAAAATAACCAGGAATCAATTAGGGCCTATTAGAGACCAACGGGTCACTCTGTGTGTGAAGCTGGAGAACATTAATCGATTGGTACATAAGAGCTCCATATCTGTTTCACTTGGGAGAAGGAGGATGCAGGGACAGAATTCAAGAAGATGGATTGGGAAGTTCTTGAACAGATTGATATAAGATGCGAGAGGGATCGGAGGATTTGGCTGGTATAAAATTGGATTGATTGCCAGGTCTGGGTGAGTTGTATTACAGGCTGCTGTTGGAGACAACGTACAAAAGGCCCTGACTCAAATGTTTCAGTCGAATCTGGCCCCAGGAAACTTGGAGATGCCAGATGACTGGAGAACAACAAATGTAGTCCCACTTTATGGGAAGGATGGTGGAAATAGATCGGGGAATTGTAGACCAGTCAGTAGTCGATCAGTGTGAGGCCAAGTAGGAGAAAATAAGAAAGGAGATGATTGATCTCCATTTAGAGAGACAAGGTTTAATCAGGGACAGTCAGCATGACGTCATCGGGGAAGCCATTCCAAATGAAATTTATTGTATAATTTTGAGCATGTGGTTTATATGGTTTTTCAACAAAGCCATTGACAAAGCCCCATGTGGGAAACTGATTTTAAAAAATAGTCATGATATCAAGGGTAACTTAGTGTGCTACATCAAACATTGTCTTAGTGGCAGGAGACAGAGGGCAGTGGCAGAAGGCTGTTTGTGTAACTGGAGACCAGTGTCTCCTGGTGTACCACAGGGATCAGTGCTCTGTCCCTTATTATGTGTGGCATTCATAAATGATCGAGATGTGATTGTGAAGGGGGTGTGGGGGTGTGTGATAATTAAGTTTGTGTTTGACACAAAGATTGGCCGGGTGGTTGGAAGTGAAGAGGAAGGCCCTATATCACAGGAAGATATAGATGGAATGGTCAGATGGAAAGTAACCCTGATAAATATGAGGTGATGTACTTTGGAAGAAGGAACCAAAAATAGGGGTATGCAATAAAAAGCAGCACACTAGGAAGCTCATAGGGTATTTCTCCACAGATCCCTGAATGTGACTGCACAGGTTAGTAAG
>NW_025167528.1:0-1697 GCF_004010195.1 Chiloscyllium plagiosum
GAGAGACTGACCCCCTCCCAGAGAGAGAGAGAGACTGACCCCCTGCCAGAGAGAGAGAGAGAGACTGAACCCCCGAGAGACAGAGAGAGCTTGACATCCTCCCAGAGAGACTGACCCCCTGAGAGACAGAGAGAGACATTGACACTCACCTAGAATGTGTGAGAAAGAGAGAGAGAGAGCGAGGGAGAGACTGACCCCCCTCCTGGAGAGAGCGAGGGAGAGACTGACCCTCCTCCCAGAGTCGGGGGGAGAGAGAGAGAGAGAGAGAGACTGGAGAAGTCCAGAACTAGGTGTCACAGTCTAAGAATAAGGGTGTAAGCCATCCAGGACTGAGATGAGGAAGAATTTCTTTACTCAGAGTTGTGAACCTGTGGAATTCTCTCCCACAGAAAGGTGTTGGGGCCAGTTCTTTAGATATATTTAAGCTGGATGTGGTTCTTTCGGCAAAAGGGGTCAAGGAATGTGAAGAGAAAGCAGGAATGGGATATTGAGATTGCATGATCATATTGAATGGTGGTGCAGTCTTGAAGGGCCCAAATTGCCTACTCCTGTGCCAATTTTCTCTGTCTATGCCTAACTGAAAATCAGAACTTCTCCACTCAGTTTGGACTGAGTCTATGTATTTGTTTGTTAAGGAAATATCTAAATCTTTAATTTGTAGGAACCTGATTTAGCCTGAACAAAAATAACTAAAGAACTGCAGATGCTGATAATCAGAAACAAAAATAGAATTACTGGAGAAACTCAGCAGGTCTGTCAGTATCTGTGGAGAGAAGTAGAGTTAATGTTTTGGTCCAGTGACCAGTCTTCGGAACTGATTCCTATTCCTAATTCAGTTCACGTTTGGCATTGAAGTGAAATCCAAAGTTTAGATTCTGTTGCTGCAAGATTTGAGCAGGTTTATGGAGAAAGAGAAAAGACAGGAGCAGGAGTAGCCATTTGACCACCCGAGCCTGCTCCACCATTCTGTACGATCATGGCTGATTATTGCGTTTACTGCACTAATTCCCCCCCCCCCTCACCCCCGATATCCTACGATCCCTTTCACTACAAGAACTATATGAGCACTAATGGATACAAGGAGATGGGAACTGATGGGATTATGCATGTTATACATAGCTCTGTGTTTAGGGTTTATTTAAAAGGGGCTCTGTGTTGCGGTTTAATTACGGGGGCTCTTGGGGTTTAATTACAGGGGGCTCTATCGGCATTTAATTACGGGGGGGCTGCTCTGTGTCGGGATTTAATTAAGGGGTGCTCTATCAGGATTTAATTATGCCGGGGAGGGACTCTGTGTCGGGGTTCAATTACAGGGATCTCTTTGTTTTTGGGTTTATTTATAGAGGGGGCCTGTATTGTGTTGAAAAGTGTGGCACAGTGGGATAGTGATTAGCACTGCTGCCTCTCAGCATCAGGGATTCTGATTCATTTCCAGCATTGGGTGACTAACTGTGTGGAGTTTACACAGTCCCATTGTGTCTGCACAGGTTTCCACTGGGTGCTCCCATTTCGTCCCTTTATGTTGAATGCAGCAAGCAGTCACTAACTGTGTGTGACTTAGCACCTGATACTGTAAGTAGGATAGAGTCCTGGAGGTTGGTATTTCAAGGGATTCAGTAGAAGGAGGAGAGAGGTTACTTTTGCCTAAATAAAGCAGCTGGTTTGTGAGTGTGACTGGTAACTATTTCTAGTTATAG
>NW_025167529.1:0-1697 GCF_004010195.1 Chiloscyllium plagiosum
AACATCGGCGTCTCCAAATTTTGAGTGACAGGCGGTTATATGAGTAATTTATAAAGTCAGAGGGAAATACAGATATACTATCATGTTGGTAATTTACAAAGTGGTAGGAAATGACTAAAACCACATCGTGGAGGGTATTTGCTGAATGATAGGGAATGATTGATAGGGCATTATGCTGGAAAATTTGGATGGCATGGGCAGTACTTTATTAGATATACTTGGATTAATTGACAAAATGATAAGGAGTGATAGTGGAGTAAATTGCAGATAGATAGGAGGTCATGTGTGTAATGAACAAATTAGTGACTTTGAAGACGATCTTGGTAAACTATCAAGCATGAAGTCATGATTTAGTGTTCATCCTGCGATTTCGACTGAGTAACATTGAGTTTGTGATGCGGAACCATGGGTGTAATGTGCAGATTTATAGGGATTAATTGATATGGCGTCCTGAGGGTAACTTACAGAATGAAGTTGAGTGCTTGCTAAGCTGTACTGGTAAATCGAAAACTCATTGTGTTGGGTGCCAGATCAGGTGTAGCTGGTTAAATTGCAGGGAGAAACGGAGTAAGTGTCAGTACGTAATGAGGCTAATTATCAGAGGTAGTGATTGACGGGAATGCATGAGGCTTTACTTTCTGTCTGGGACACCGGGGGAAAGAGCGGAGGTGACATTGGTAGCAAGAAGTTGCCTGGAAGGCAAATGAACAGTATAAATATGTTCCGTCGATTCTCTTGGCCTTTTTCTTGTCTTGGAGAAGCAAGAGACAGTGCGGAGTTTACTTTGGGAACAGGAGCTTTACGGGAAGGTAAGGAGGTAGCACATATTTGAGGAGGTTGAGGATAGGATGTTGCTCGAGTTGGTCACACTGCAGATTAGAATTGCTGCGGGAGACAAGAATGGGTGACCAAAAGCCGGAGAAAGAGTAGGAAGCAGTGCAGGTGTCCCCTCTCTTCACTAACGTTATTCAATTTTGGGTACTGCTGGGGGCGATGATGTGATGTGATTCCAAGCACTGAGGAAGTCACCTAAACAGGGGACGAAACGACTGCAACACAAATTCGCAGCTCGGCGAACAGAGCCACAACATATTAGTGGTAATGGTGCATTGTAATTTCCTCAAAAAAGACTGGGATACACATATTGTCAGAAGTCTGGATGGGACATAATTTGCAAGGAGAATCCATGAAGATTTTCTCGGGCAGTATGTCAATAGTCTAAATAGTGAAGGGGGCATTTTGGACCTGGTGTTGATGAATGAACGAGGCCAGGTGGTAGGATCTGCAGTGGGGGATGTCTTTGGGAAGAGTGACAACAGTTCGGTAAGTTATATAGTACTTGTAGACAAAGATGAGAGTGATCCTCAAGGAAGACAACTAAACTGGGCCAAGGCCAACTATATCAAAACTGGGCAGCAGCTGGGAAATATTGAGTGGGGGAAGCTATTTGAATGGAAGTCCACATTTGATATGTTGGAGTCTTTCAAAGATAGTTTGAAGGTTGTGCAGGATAGGCATGTCCCTCTGGTAAGAAAGGAAAGATTTGTGAATCGCGGAGGAAAGGAGAAAGTGTTTGACTAGCCAAGGGGAAAGGGAAGCCGTACGTAAGTTCCAGGTAGCTAAGAATGGAACAAGCTTTGGAGGAATTTCGGGAGAGTCGGAAAAAACATAAATGAGGAATCAAGCGGGCGAAAATA
>NW_025167530.1:0-1697 GCF_004010195.1 Chiloscyllium plagiosum
TTACACTCCTTACTGAACTGAACAATAATTACAAATTAGCAACACATAGATTTTTGAAAATGTATCAGTGCACTTTAAAGAAGGAGATATTTAATGTTACTATGTGACTGTGCAATGTGTAGACATGAACAGCAATCATTGCAGAGAAAGGTAATTACAGTTCTCTGAATGTTTCAGGCTGAGGTTGCTGTGATTATTCAAATGAACAAAAGCCAATTTTCAAAGTGTGTTGGATGCAAAATCATTGGTTCCACTGTGGGATAGTGGACCTGAAAACAATAGCATTGCTGCAATGGATTAAATGGAGCAATTGATTAAATTAAAATATGGATCTGACTATACACGTTAGAAAGACGTGTATAGTCAGATAAGTTGACTCAATATTGTAAAATCACTTTGCTGTGATGTTGATTAGACATCATTAAGATCGGTAAACTGAAGACTAAAATATAAAACCTAGATTGATGAATTGAAGACAATAAATGAGCCATTCAGTAATTATTGAAAAGAAATGACTTTTGCTCAAAATGCAGACAATACAGAAGTAATGTATTTCATTCAATTAGTTTACATGTACATTAATTTATTTAATTTTATCCTGATCGATATTCAAGCATTTGTGTCTGAATTAGGAAGAAAATAAGGAGATAATGAAAGTGAATATCAGAGTGACCACAAGATACAGTCCATGACGTTTGCTAGAAAAAGGAATTTGCATAATTTTGTAATTATTGAACGTTGATAAATAATTAACTCCTCAGGTACTGAAGCAGTCCAACAGCAAGAACTACAAAATCTGGACAATATCCAGGTTTGGGCTGACAAGGGGCAAGTAACATACATGTCACACAGATGCAGGCTGCGACCGTCATATATAAGAAATTACCTAACCACCATCACTTGACATTCAATGCTGTTAACATCACTGAACACCCATTATCAACACTATCCTGGGGATAATCATTGTTCAGAAACTGAATTGGTCTCACTACATAAACACAGTGGCTACAAGAGTAATTCAACTCCTGGCTCCTGAAAGCCTGCCCAACAGCTACCAGGCACAATTCAGGAGTGTGATGGAATACTCCCCACTTGCCTGGATGAGTGCAGCCCTAACAACACTCAAGGAACCCATGGCCTCTTCCATCTCGAAGGACAAGGCCAACAGCTATATGGAAAGACAACTACCTTCAAGTTCCCCTCCAAGGTACTAACCCACCCTGACTTGGGAATATATCACCATTCCTTCACTGTCGGTGGGTGAATGTCCTGGAAATCCCCACCCCAATGGCATCGTGGGTCATCCCATAGCAGCTAGACTGCAGCGGTTCAAGAACACAGCTCACTGCCAATTTTTCAAGGGTAACTAGGGATGGGCAATAAATGCTGGGCCCAGCCAGTGACAACCAAATCACATCAAATAAATATTAAAATAATGTCTGCAAGATCAAAACAGCTCCAACTCTATCCTAGCTGCAATCTCTGCCTCTTCTTATTGACAAAGATAAAAGGTTACCCTGCTCAACTTTCTCATCATTACAGTATTCACCCCAGCCTTCTCTTATACCAACCAGCAGCATTTCCATCACCAGCAGCAACTCCTCTTAAAATATTTTGTCAGTAACCTTTCATTAACTGGTTACTTCAACTACAATGCAATCTCCACAAACAGACCAAGTACCTTTTAGGCGACAACA
>NW_025167531.1:0-1697 GCF_004010195.1 Chiloscyllium plagiosum
GTGTGTGAGGCCTGAGGCCTGGTCTCCCTGCCCCCTGCGTGAGGCCTGGGGCCTGGTCTCTCTCTGTCCCCTGTGTGTGAGACCTGGGGCCTGGTTCCCCTGTACCATGTGTGAGACCTGAGGACGAGTCTCCCTGCCCCCTGTGTGAGGCCTGCGGCCTGGTCTCTCTGTCCCCTGTGTGTGAGGCTTGGGGCCCGGTCTCCCTGCCCCCTGTTTGAGGCCTGAGGCCTGGTCTCCCTGCCCCTTGTGTGTGAGACCTGAGGCCTGGTCTCACTGTCCTCTGCATGGGAGGCCTGAGGCCTGGTCTCCCTGACCTGTGTGTGTGAGGTCTGAGGCCTGGTATCCCTGCCCACTGTGTGTGAGGTCTGAGGCCTGGTCTCCCTGCCCCCTGTGTGTGAGGCCTGAGGCCTGGTCTCTCTGCCGTTAGCTGGGGTGGGTGTCAGAGCCTGGGATCCGTGAGCAGGCCCCCCCCCCCGATTCCCGGTCCCCACGCTTACCGAAGTCGGCTAGCTTGAGCTCCCCTTTCTCGTTGATGAGCAGGTTTTGAGGCTTTAAATCCCGATGTAATACCTTCCTGTGATGGCAGTACGCCAGGCCCCGGAGGAGCTGGTAAAGGAGGAGCTGATAGAGAAGGGGGACACACTCAATACACAGACAGGGGGTGGGTAGAGACCGAGTAAGGCTCCCTCTACACCGTCCCCCCACTCCCAGGGACAGGGGGTTAGAGACCGAGTAAGGCTCCCTCTACACCGTCCCCCCACTCCCAGGGACAGGGGGTTAGATACAGAGTAAAGCTCTCTCTACACTGTCCCCCACTCCCAGGGACAGAGGGTTAGATACAGAGTAAAGCTCCCTCTACACTGTCCCCACTAACAGGGACAGAGGGTTAGATACAGAGTAAAGCTCCCTCTACACTGTCCCCCACTCCCAGAGACAGGAGGTTAGAGACCGATTAAAGCTCTCTCTACACTGTCCCGCCTACTCCCAGGGACAGGGCGTTAGAAAAAGAGTAAAGCTCCCTCTACACCATCCCCACTCCCAGGGACCGGGGGTTAGATACAGAGTAAAGCTTCCTCTACACTGTCCCTCACTCCCAGGGTCAGGGAGTTCGGTACAGAGTAAAACTCCCTCTACACCATCCCCCCCGCATCAAACACTCCCAGGGACAGGGGGTTAGATACCAAGTAAAGCACCCTCTACACTGTCCCCACTCCAAGGGACGGGGGGGTAGATACAGAGTAAAGCTCCCTCTACACTGTCCCCACTCCCAGGGACAGGGGGGGGGGTAGATACAGAGTAAAGCTCCCTCTACACCATCCCCCCCGCATCAAACACTCCCAGGGACAGGGGGTTAGATACCAAGTAAAGCACCCTCTACACTGTCCCCACTCCAAGGGACGGGGGGGTAGATACAGAGTAAAGCTCCCTCTACACTGTCCCCACTCCCAGGGACAGGGGGGGGGTAGATACAGAGTAAAGCTCCCTCTACACTGTCGTCCCTATCAAAGATTCAGGTGAGTGCCCGCCCCTCTGAGCTGGGACCTATTCCGCAGCGCTCCTGGGATCTTGCTGTGCATCTGCATGGCTCCCCCGCAGCCCTGCTCCTCACCTTGACATTGTGTATGTGAATGACGTTCCCACAGTCTTCGAGGTACTGCTTCAAGTCTTTGTCCTGTGGAAGGGAGCGGAGGGGGGGG
>NW_025167532.1:0-1697 GCF_004010195.1 Chiloscyllium plagiosum
CACAGGTACAGAGGGGTTTTGGGATGGATTAAAGTAAATTTTATACATTTGCATAGACATCAACTTTACAGCAGTTAAAAATGGGAGTGATCAAGAGAGTGGAATTAGAGCAGCAAATAAATCTTAAACATTTATGCAGCTAAAGGGAATGCTGGGTAAAGATACTGTAGTTAGTGCTTATTTTATTCCAGGCACACCAGCCTAGGAGCACATCCTTCCTGTATGTGTCCTCTCAAGCTCTTGAAGACTTTTGTTCATTTGAAGTGTTTCATGTTTAGATACTCCAGAGAAGACAGCTTCAAGTTCCTCAATCTCTCCTGCCAGGGCAATGCTGTTGTTAGAATTCAATTCACTGGTGCATGTTACTGGCTGCTTCATGGACTGGAACTGACAATTGAGACTGAAAGGTTACTGTATAAAATATCTTCAATGGTATTGCCAGACGTGAGTGGTTTTCGGAAAATGACCTTGACTACTGGGCATTGAGTGTCAGAGCACTTCCTGTTGTGGGGCATCCTGGTTAGATTCAATCTATTGATAACTATTAGAACTGACGTGCACTGGCTCCGTCAAAGTGGTCAGAGCATTATGGCTGTCATCGAAGCTGGTAACAAACTTCCCATGGGTTAAAAATCGTAAATGATAGAGTAGGTACGAGGTCTGAGGGCACTGTTGGAGTATTGATGTTGTTGTTAATCACATTAACTCGGTTGGAGTTGACTGAATTTATATTGCATCTTTCTGAATCTCAGGATGCCTCTCTGGGCAATAAGTCTCCAATAAACAGCAAAGTCACAATGCACAGGGATCATCTGTTTTGATTTAAATTGGAGTCCAGCCTTGGTCAACAGCCAGTGTGGAGTTTGCACATTCCCCTATGATTGTGTGGGCCCCCTCCAGGTGCTCCGGTTTCCAGGTGCACCCTCCAGGTGCTCCAGTTCAAATATTTGTGGGTTAGGTGGATCAGTTGTGCGAAATTGTCCACAGTTCCAGGATTGTGCAGAATAGGTGGATCAGCCATGGGAAATGCAGTGTTACAAGGATGGAGTGCTCCAGGTGGGATGCTCTTTGGATAGTTGGTGGGGTTTGATGGGCCAATTCTCTCATGCCACACTGTTGGGAGTCTATTCTATGATTGAGGATAAAGCAGGGTGTCCTTGGAGAAGGAGCATGTGGTATGTATCAATGCTCTCGATGTCTTTCGATAGAGGTGGGCATCGCAGGGGATACAGTGCTTTATCTCCACTGCTGCCCCCTCACCCCTAACTCTACTTTGATTTGGTCCCTTCCCACTCTGTCATTTGTAATGTTTTGCTTTGCCTGTAATGGGCTTTGTTTGTAAATATTCAATTGGTTACACGGGTGATTTACTGCTGGTGATTATATATTAACAAAACCCAAAATGGTGTAATGATGAATGTGGGAAGGTTGCTCAGCTTCTCCTACCCAGAAGTGAGATAACACTTCTGGGTAGGAGAAATGGGGGGAAAAAGTACACTTCACAGGTCACAGAAGGAGAACTGAAAAGCAGTTAAATCAAACCAATGGTTCAGACAGGGAAGGAATATTTCCCTGGAGTTTGAGTAACTGGAAAGTGATGGTGTCCAGGAATAGACAGGATTTTGTTTTACAGGGTGTTTGAAATTTTTAAAAACTGTTATATACAGATAGTTTCATTTCTTTTCTTTTAGTTTTAT
>NW_025167533.1:0-1697 GCF_004010195.1 Chiloscyllium plagiosum
GGGGGGGGGGGGTGGTGGTGTCAGTCAGTAGAATTGAATTGTAGATATTGCAGCTAAAACTGGTTATCATCCGATGCTGTAGATTTCAATGACAATCTGTAACTTTTCCCCCAGGATAGTCTATCCTTCTACCATTTCCATCATCCGATCCATGGGTCAGTGATGAGTGTGGGTGAACACGGTCGAGTCGGAATCACGTGCACCTAAATCTGATGACAATCCATTAAAACTACCGCACTTGACTGGTTACACTACGAACAGCAGGACTAACATCTGATACAGCCAGAGAGAGATGATCCCAAGACTAACAAATCAGATATAAGCTCTCTTGTCCTGTCAAATCCATGCATACAAGTCGATGGACCTTTAAGCAACTTACTGGAGGAGAGGACTCGACAAATATCCCTATCCTAAATATTGGAACAGCCCTGTGCATCCATGTAAAAGATGCAGTATCTGCACCACCCTCAGCCAGAAGTGTTGAATCGATTACCCACCTCATCACCCGATTCAATTCACTGCACGTGGCATGAAGCAACAGCTGGACACTCTGGATATGACAAAGGCATTTGACCTTGACACCATTCCTGCAATAGGACTGAAAACTTGTGCAACATTTACAGAGCTTTCCCACAAACTGCACAGAAGCATCGGGAAAGGAATACGTCACACAACTCATTGAGCTTTCCTTATTCGAGTTAATGGCTGAACATCTCCTCAAAGCAGTTTTCCCCATACAATATTCATATCCCTTAATATGTTTAAACATTTTGAAACCTAAAATGAGAACTGCTTTAATCCATTCAGCCCATGAGTTTTGTGCCTCCATTCTATGTACAGGCAGTTCACCGACAACGTGTGTTGATTAAATACAATTCGGCTGCAATGCGATTCGTGAACCTTTTTCTATAAAGTGATGTCGCATTCACTGTGACGCGATTCCTTGCCGGGCACCAGCTGAACAGCTAACTCTGCCCCAGAAACCGTCTGTCTACAAAAGGTACAATCAATGTGTTCAGCAAAAACAGGAATGCAATCGGTTCTGCAGGCCTTGACTCTGAGCCGGAAACTGGGAATTGTAGTCTATGTTTAGAAAGAAGTTTATTTCAAACTGTGGGGAGAATCTTGGGGAGAACTGGAATTCGGCATCACATGGTCAGTCAGACCCCGTGCCTTTCACCACAATCTGGTGAAGATTGTGATGAAAGGTACAGTGCTCCATCGAGTGACTGTAGTGTGAAAGTGTTACATTTGCAGCACTGTTCCATTACAACTTGTGACTTAAATATTTATTTAGACTGTCCTACTGTGTTTTAGACTAAATTTAATTATTAGTTTGTACTGATAATTTTGGGGGTTCGCCTCTTTTTTCCACAGACCCCATTATGAACATTGCACGAATTTCTGTAACACAGTGTTGCACAGGAACACAGTTATTGCGTTATTGAAGAACAAGCTGGAATGATAGCTGATTTTCTATCTTCACACCATACTCCTGCTCTCTCCTTATCCCTTTAGTTTCCATAAATCTTACATATATTCTGCCGCTTGACTTCCACAGCCTGATCTGGGAGAGAGTCCCCCGGTTCGCCAGTCTCTGAGTGCAGCCATTTATTCTCATCTCATTGCAAAGTGGCCTGTCTGTACCTAATATTGTGGCCCTTTGTTTTAGACGTCCCAGCCAGGGGAATTACCAT
>NW_025167534.1:0-1697 GCF_004010195.1 Chiloscyllium plagiosum
TGTTCGGAAACTGCCTTTTGTATTGACGTGAATAGAGACTGCATCACTAATAAGAACCATGGAATTTTGTGAAATTTACTGAGTCGTTCCCATCGATTCCCACACAGGTGTCCAACTCATTTGGCAGCCATGTCGCTCATGTCCCGGTGGAGACATCTCTGCAGCAAGTTGCACGGTTAATGTAACAGGCAAGGAAAGTGCCAACTCGTACTGGCACCGAGGTATGAGCATGCTGACATTGTGATTTGTCATTCTCGGATTGTACTCCGACCACGGCTTTTCAGGTGGAGAACATACTTTGGGACTCTTATTCGGCAAAACAGACACAGTGACTGAAACTATGCTGCACGGTATGATGTGGAACACGGCCTGCTCAGCTTTGTGCATTTTCCCTGTAGTCCGGTGTGTTTCGTGTTCTGTGTAAATGTGAAAGTTTATCTGTTTCGACCAATGGGCGAAATCATTTACTAAAGCAAGAATCGACATTCCAGCAATGTCACGGTTATTTTATCAAATCATGACGGAACATACATTCTCACACTCGCATTTGTAGCTGAAAAGAGTCTCAGAAGATAGATTCAACTTTCCGTTGATTTTGGTGTGATTTGATGGGCGACCTTTATCTGTTGCGAAATTGATCTTGTCGTCGGGCATATCCCAGCTGCGATGTGAGCAGGACAGGGATTACGGAATGCCTTCCTTGTGAGTTTACTTCTATTGTTTTGCAGGAGCACAATTGAAAAATGTATGAAAATAGATGGTACGCTTTCGGGTGTTACCGTGGCCGAGCGGTCGAAGGCGCTGGAACCAGGTTCCAGTCTCTAAGAGGGCGTCGCTTCCAATCCCACCACAGCCATTTCTGTGGGCCAACAACAAAGCTGAAGCGTGTTTAAGTGCCGCGTTCAAAGCAAACAAAAAAAACCCAGAACTGGTGGGTTTGCGACTTGGAGAATTAACTGCGGTGTGGGAGAGTGCAGACCCTCTCAAAGAGATCAGTGTCCATATTGTCATGATCGTGCTCGCCGCCCACACGATAAATCGTAGGCTCAAGCATCTCTGCTGCTGCTGTTTTGTTGCAGACAAGTTGAATTTTCAATGGAACCGAAGAGAGACCGTTATTTAGTCGCTGTTGTGAAACAAAGTTCTATAGTGACTCCACTAGCCATTATTTTCTGTTTTGGCGAATGGGAAAATGATTCCAATGAATTTCTATGTCATATGTTCTTAAATTCCTACCATTTCTTTCATTTCTGTCCTGGAGACGGCAGAAGGGAGAGGTAATCTAATCGAGAATGTGGTTGGTGAAATTCACTTTTCATGGCCCATTCATTTTGGATTATTTCTTTCTCTCTTTTCAGCACTTTCTGGAAAGTGGCGGTGCACTAAGGCTCCAGGATGTTTGCAAGAGCAGACTGGAATTCCCATGCAGTTAGTTGTGAGATTAGTATATGGCTCAAGCGCCTGGTTGTGCCCGCCAGAAACTAACCTCGTCTTTCCTGACCCTCTCCGCTCCTGCATATCAACTACCCCTTCATCCTCCACCCATTCTCTGGTGGGTGCTGTTGCCAAGCCGTTTTGTCTGTCAATTTCACTGTCCAGCTTCCACACCCCCGGTTCCAGCATCAACATATCCTCCACTCATGAACTCACATCTGGAGCTCAGCTCCCCACTAACCATGACTGGCAGATACTTTGTC
>NW_025167535.1:0-1697 GCF_004010195.1 Chiloscyllium plagiosum
TTGACCAGTGTGAGGCTACTCCTGGTTTTAAGTACACTGCTACCAAATCCTTTGATAATCTTGAGACAGAGCATTGAGACTGCTGCTTAGCAACAGGCCGAAGCAATTCTGTCCCTATGGGCCTCTTACAGAGGGATAATATAAGGCCATTCAGCCCATATTAGCGTGTTGCTACATGAAAAGGTGGCAATCTAGAATATTGGCACATTTTGCCAACAAGGAGAAAGTGAGGACTGCAGATGCTGGAGATCAGAGTTGAAAAATGTGTTGCTGGAAAAGGGCAGCAGGTCAGGCAGCATCCAAGGAGCAGAAGAATCGACGTTTCGTGCTTTTTCAGCAACACATTTTTCAACACATTTTGCCAACAGAATCATTCAAAACAAAGAGATGTGCAACTGCAGCTGTATGAGGTGTTACTGAGTGGGCACCGGGAATACATTGTGTTCATTGTGTTTCTGTAACTGAGAAGAAATGGATCTCCATCAGATACAGTTTAACGGCTGTTCGTCGTCCACGGGCTGCTGTCTCATTTAAGGTCTTGTGTCTGTTACACAAAGACAGGAGGAGAACATTCAGCCTATCCAGTATATTACAGAGGGCCACGATGAGCCCATTCAGCCTCTTGAGCCAGTTACAGAGGGGCAGGAAGTGTTTGTTTAACATTCTGTTACGCATAAATATTAGTTTTAAATTAGTTGTGGAATAGGAAAGACCTGATGTAAACATTAAAGTTCTAACTTTGAACAAGGCCACTTTTGAAAGTGTTAGGCGAGCCCTGTGAAAGGCTAATTGGAATACCCTATTCACAGGTAAAGGGATGGTTGGAAAATGCAAGGCCATCAAAACGTGGTTTCAGAGAGTCCAGAGCCAATTAGGGAGAGGGGCAAGGCTGGTGGGTGCAGGGAGTGCTGGATGGCTAGATATATTAATGCTCTGGTCAAGGTAAGGAAGGAGGCATATGTCAGGTAAACAGAGCTGAGATCAAGTAAATCCCGAGAGGTGTATAACGGCAGAAAGTGCATAGTGAATGCAGAAATCTGGCCAGAAAAATGTGGACATGAGATGGCTTTAGAAATAGGGTTAACGAGGCATTGAAGAAATTCTACAAACCATTTAATGGTAAAAGGTTAATTAGGGGGAGAACAGGGCCCCTTAAAGATCAGTAAGACTACCTGTGTGTGGAACCACCCGAGATTGGAGGGATACGAAACAAAAAATTCTCCTCAGTATTTAATGAGGAGGAGGTTACAAGAGCGAGAGAATGAATAAATATATAGTGATACATTGAAAGGTGTCTAAGTTACAAGGGGATGTTTGACATTTTAAAACACATAAAGGTGAACAAATCCCTGGGACCTGATCATTTGTATCCCAAATGTTTGTGGGAAGCTAGGAAAGAGATTAGTCGGAATTTTGCTGATATATTTGTATTATTGATTTCCACAGGTGAGGTGTCAAAAGACTGGAGGGCTGCTAACATAGTGTCATTATTTTAAAAATAACGAAAAAAAAAACAGGTAACTATAGATCAGTGAGCCTGACGTCAGTGGTGACTAAATTGTTGGAGGGGATTTGGTTGGAAAAGATGTGCATGCATTTGAAAAGACAAGGACTGAAGAGGGCTTTGTACATTGACGACCACTTCTCACTGACTCGGTGAAAACTTTTGAGGAAGTGATGAAGATGTTTGATGAAGG
>NW_025167536.1:0-1697 GCF_004010195.1 Chiloscyllium plagiosum
CAGCAATCTGATGTAGGTGTCTTTCTTCACCAGGTGGGTGAAGACCAGATGGAGGATGGTGGAAATGGCTTCATCTGTTGAGCAGTTGGGGCGATCTTCGAACTGCAGGGTGTCCTGTGAGGGGGGGTGCAGGAGGGTCTTATCCTCTTGAAGCACTTCATGATGATGGGTGTTAGCGCAACAGGGCAGTAGCCATTGAGACAGTACTCTGAGGAGATCTTCGGCACAGGGATGATGCGGATAGCAGCCTTGGAACTATGGCACAGCTCAGGGAAATGTTAAAAATGTCAGTGCAAACAGCCACCAGTGTGTGAGAGCATGCTATGAGCAGTCTGCCAGGGATGTTATCTGGTCCAGCCACCTTCTTTGGGTTGACTCTGCATTGGGTTTTCCTCACATCAGCCGTGGTAAGACTTAACGCCTGGTCATTGGGAGGGGGTGTGGACTTGCCCTCTGTTATGTCATTTTGTGCTTCAAACCAGCTGGGACAAATGTTCGGCACAACATCGTGGGCAGGTGATGCTGTTCTCTGGTTGGTGATGGCCTGGACGCCCTTACAAATGCTCCTGAAAGTGGTTGTGTATTATCTGTGTGTGTGCACGCTTTACCTCTTTGATGGCCTGGAACAGGTTGGTCCTTGCTGTTGTTAGGGCCATCTGCTCTGAAGGTGGAATCACAGGGCCTTAGCAGTGCACACACCTTTGTGATTGGGGTTAGAAGTGATGGTCTTGGACACAGTGATGTCATCAATACACTTGCTAATGTAGCAAATCACCGAAGCCATGTACTCCTCTAAGTTGATGGAATTGCCATTGGTTACCGTGTCCCTGAACATACACCAGTCAGTGCGCTCAAAATAGTCTTGAAGAGCAGAAATGGCTCCTGCCGGCCAGGTTTTCAACTGCTACAGAACAGGTTTGACATATCTGACGAGGGGTCTGTATGCTGGGATTAGTATAACAGAGGTGTGGTCTGAGGAACTGAGGTGGGGCTGGGGCTCTGTATGTGTTGGGAATGTTTGTATCAACCAGATCCAGCATATTCTCCCCTCTTGTCGCAAAGTCCACATGCTGATGGAATTTAGGGAGCTCAGTCTTGAGATCCGCACGGTTGAAATCTCCAGCAACAATAAACAGGCCATCAGGATGTGCATTCTGCAGTCCACTAATAGCCCCATCCGGTTCACAGAGTGCCTCCTTAGCATTAGCACTGGGAGGAATATACACCCCGACCATAAGGACAGTAATGAATTCCCATGGCAAATAAAATGGTCTGCATCTAACAGTCACAAACTCCACTCATGATGAGCAGTAACTGGAGGCTAGCACAGAATCTTTGAACCATTTCTGTTGATGTAGACACACAGACCCCCGCCCGGAGCTTTACCACTACACAGTGGCACTGAAACAAGGCGAGCCTGTCTAGCTGGAAGGCGGTGTCTGGAACTCTGTCGCTGAGCCATGTTTCTGTGAAAACAAGAACTCAGCAGTCTCTGAACTCACACTGAGATACCTGCTGTAGTCAGATGCAGTCCAGTGTATTGTCCATGGAGTAGACACTGGAGAGCAGAATGGACGGGAGAGCTGGCTGGCCTGGGTTTGTTTTAGCTGAGCACGAACTCCTGCACATTTACTGTGCTTCCTCCTCCTCGTACACAGCTTCCAATGACTCAACACCTGGCCACTGGCATCAGGCAA
>NW_025167537.1:0-1697 GCF_004010195.1 Chiloscyllium plagiosum
ATGCTTGCTTGAAACACACACAGCAAGATCTCATGAGCAGGAGTGTAACCACAGGCAGATGGTGTGTGTCCCTGATGCTGGTTAAGGGTTTGATTCTGTCTCCCGGACAAGAGGGAGCAATCCTCCTGTTGTACAAATTCCAAACATTTTCCCCCTTCCTTCTCTGTGCCCTGCACTCTCTGATCTCCGTCTTGCGCTCTCTCCATCTGAGATCTCTCTCTCTCTCCCTCTTTCTGTTTCCCCCCCACCTTACTCTCTCCATCTCCGAGATGTCTCTGTTCCTCCCCTGTCTCCCTCTGTGTTCCCCTCTCTCGCTGTCTCCATCTCGAAGATCTTTCTCCCTGTCTCTCAGATTTCTCACATTTTATCCCCCTGGCCTATGCACGTGACTCTGACATTAGAAAGGGACTTTGGAGTTACTTTCTCATGATAAGGTATTCATTCCCTCCTCCGGCAGTCCTTCCCCCCAGACCCTGGGGGTGTAACCAGTTTGTGTCCTTGAACCCCAACCCTCAAATCCATTTTAAACCAATGAACCTTCCACTTTGACCGTCAGCGCTCTCTCACTGTCTGTCTGTCTCTCACTCTCACCCCCTTCATACCCACATTCTCCCTCCACCCCTCTCTCTGTCCATGGAGCTGGAGTGAGAGAGGGAGGCAGTGACATCTGTGGGATCAGACTGTGCAGCAGCTCCTCCTCCATCTTTCCCCCCACCCCTTTGTCTCCCCCAGTCCAGACCAGAAAACACCCCCTTGTGGTAAAAGTCCCAGAGACAGCCTGAACGTGTGCGCGCGCGTGTGCGCGTGTATATATATATATAACCGGACAGTTTCTGATCATTCTCTCTCTGTGTGTCTGATGATTCCTCACAGCAGAAGTGACTTAATTCTCTCTGTCTCTGGATCGTCCCGGGCTTCAGATCCTGGGTCCAGTCTCCTCCACACCCCCAGGGTTGGGGGGGGTGGGGGGACACACTGAAACATAAAAACAAATCAATTTGAAATAAAATACAACAGTGACACCAAAAGGACATTGGTTCAGTTTAATTATTGCAGAATGAATGAATTGCTGACCATCACAGCGACATTGAAATGCACAGACATCACCACAGAGCAGTTGACAAGAGGCTAGAAACATTAATAAACATGTACGCACAGCAAGATCCCAGAAGTAGCAATCTAACACCACACACATCGAGGGTGATGCTGGTTCAGGGTTGACGTATTTGTATCAAATCCCAAGGCCCCAGTTACCTTAGCCCCAGGCTTCAAACCTGTTCAAAAACGACAAGGCCGCAATCTGACAGGATCCGGATAACCAGAGGTTCCGGGAAAACACTCCCCAGAGGGAGGAGATTAAACCTCGGGGTAATACGCAGACAAAACTCACCTGGACCCAACAGGCTGTAGCCTGTCAAAACAGGCCTCAGGACTGTGTTCCTTCTCTGGAGGAAGCTCTTGTTTGAAGGTTTCCTGCTCCCAAACACACACTTTTCAAATCCTCACGTGGCCAGGAAGATCCCTTTGGGAGGAAAGAGGCAGCGTTAATGGGAAGGCTGAGCAGGAAAATCTTTCACAGGGAGATAGCACAGCAAGATCCCAGCTTTTCCCCTCTCAGTGAGACTGACAATTTCTCAGCAATATCCAAACCCAAACACGTCGGCTGGTGAGTTGAGTTTCATGTTGAAAAGTTTTTG
>NW_025167538.1:0-1697 GCF_004010195.1 Chiloscyllium plagiosum
CGGGCTCTGCTGGTGAATAAAATGTGTCTGACAATAAACACATTGAGCAGCAGAATCAGGAGAAATGGGAGAGCCGGGGTTAGAATTTGGTGGAGGATCTCATTTGTGACCCAGAAACGGGAGGAATGAGCGCCGTCTATTGCAACACAAAACCAGGGGTTATTTCCCAGCCGATACCGAATGGTGAGCAAAAAATACCAGAAAATGTTCTTTGAGCAGCTCAGCACAACCACTGCTCCCAGAACCACAGCCGCCGTTTTCTCACAACAATATTTACTTTTCAGCTTTTGGCAACAAATGGCCACAAACCGATCGAAGGTGAAAGTGACGGTGAACCAGACAGAATAGTCAGTGGCTGCATAAAGCAGGACGGCGTGGACATTACACACATGGATGGAGTACAGGAAATAAAACTTTGTCCGATAAGCAATGGGAATGTATCTCAATATCAGGTCGAGGATAATAACCAGTAGATCCGCAGCTGCCATAGACCCCAAGTAACGTCTGACACATGGAGACAATCCGCAATCTTTATATAGCAAAACATAGATCGTCACTATGTTAACTGTGAGAAAAGAAAAGAAATATATTATCCATCTGCCTGGAGGCAAAGTCACCAGTTTGATTGAAGAGACAGTGAGATTTTTCAAATGTGTCACTGCATTCAGAGATTAACTAAAATAATTGGAGCTGAAATAACAAATGGGAAGGTCTGTATTATGGACAAAAATGTGTCATAGAACGCATGAAACCCTCTCTCCCCAAACACAGAGAGGCACATCCATAAGAACAGGTGGTCTCCAGAACATTCCCACACACTCGATCACTCCAGAGCAGACCCAAGTCACTGGTTCGAGATCCGAATACAGAGATTAAAAACGGTTGCTGTCCTCAAGGATTCTCTCTCATTTCCTTGAAGACAACCGGAGGTTGGAAATTTCTGTCTTTAAGTCGAAACTGTATTTGATCGAAGTGAAGAATTGGAAATGCAATGAAAACTTATTCACATCTTTAACTGTCTGAGATGACTTTGGAGCAGAATCTCCTCTGTGGAAGGGGATCTCTTCCCTCTGGATCTTATCTTTTGTTCAATTCATTGACGTTTGGCCGTTCACAAATAATGTCAGAGATAGAATGGTCCAGAGAATGTACGGGGAGTAAGTGAGGACTGCAGATGCTGGAGACCAGTGTTGAAAAGTGTGGTGCTGGAAAAGCGAAGCAGGCCAGGCAACATCTGAGGAGCAGGAAAATCGACATTTCGGGCATAAGCCCTTGTTCAGGCTTATGCCCAAAACGTCGATTCTACTGCTCCTCGGATGCTGCCTGGCCTGCTGCGCTTTTCCAGCACAACACTTTTCTACTATAGAATGTACAGTACAGAATGATCTGGAGATGTGTATTGTAGAATGTTGGGTACAGAATGTTTCAGAACATTTCAGTTATGGATGATCGGGTAGAGAATGTTCTGGGTCATGTCAGTTATAGAGTGTTGGATACAGAATGTTCCTGGGAATATCGGTTATAGAATGTGGGGGACAGAATGTTCCAGCAATATCATTTATAAATGTTGGGTCGAGAAAATTCCTTGAAATCTTCAGTGGATACACAGTCACGATTCCTCACATTTTCCTCTGCTGCATCAATAACTAAATTGGTGCCACCTTATGATCCCAAGAGGAGGATGAACAGTTCTTCAA
>NW_025167539.1:0-1697 GCF_004010195.1 Chiloscyllium plagiosum
CTCCTGTACTCAATACTCTGGCCAATAAAGGAATGCATACCAAACACCTTCTTCACTATCTTATCTACCTGCAGCTCGACTTTCAAGGAACTACGAACCTGCACTTCAAGTCTCTTTGTTCAGCAACACTGCCCAGCACCTTACCATTAAGTGTATAAGTCCTGCCTTGATTTGCCTTTCCAAAATGCAGTGCGTCACATTTATCTATTGAATTGAATTGAATTGAATTTATTGTCACGTGTACTGATGCACAGTGAAAAGCTTCCTTAGGGCTCTAATGTAAATTAAACTCCATCTGCCATTCCTTGGCCCATTGGCCCATCTGATCAAGATCCCATTGTACTCTGAGGTAACCTTCTTGGCTGTCTACTACACCTCCAATTTTGGTGTCATCTGCAAACTTACTAACCATACCGCCTACGTTCACATCCAAATCATTTATATAAATCACAAAAAGCAGTGGACCCAGCACTGATTCTTGTGGCACTCCAGTGGTCACAGGCCTCCAGTCTGAAAAACAAACCTCCACCACCACCCTCTATCTTCTATCTTTGAACTGTTCTGTATTCAAATGGTTAGTTCTCCCTGTATTCCATGTGATCTAACCTTGCTAACTGTCTGCCATGAGGAACCTTGTTGAATACCTTACTGAATAGATCATGTCCACTGTCCTGACCTCACCAATCCTCTTTGTTACTTCTTCAAAAAACTCAATGAAGTCAGTGAGTCACAATTTACCACAAAGAAAACCACGTTGACTATCACTAATCAGTCCTTGCCTTTCCAAATACATGTAAATCCTATCCCTCAGGATTCCCTCCAACAACTTGCCCACCTCCAATGTCAGGCTCACCAGTCTATAGTTCCCTGGCTTTTCCTTACCATCTTTCTTAAGTAGTGGCACCACGTTAGCCAACTCTAATCTTCCAACTTCTCACCTGTGGCTGTTGATGATACAAATATCTCAGAAAGGGGCTCAGCAAACACTTCCCTACCTACCTAAAGAATTCTAGGGTACACCTGATCCAGTCCCAGGGATTTATCCACCTTTGTGTTTTAAGCCATCCAACATCTCCTCCTCTGTAATATGGACATTTTTCAAAATGTTGCTATTTATTTCCCATGTTCTATCTCTTCTATGTCCTTCTCCACAGTAAATACTAATGCAAAATACTTGTTTATTATCTCACCTATCTCCTGCCGTTCCACATGTAGGTGGCCTTGCTGATCTTTAAGGGGACTTATTGCATTCCTGGTTACCCTTTTGTCCTTAATGTATTTGTAAAACCTCTTTGGATTCTCCTTAACCCTATTTGTCAAAGCTATCTCATGTCCTCTTTTTGCCCTCCTGATTTCCCTCAAGTATACTCCTACTGCCTTTATTCTGTTCTAAGGACTCACACGATCTATCCTGTCTATACCTGACAAGATGCTTCCTTCTTTCTCTTAACCAAACCCTCAATTTCTTTAGTCATCCTGCATTCCCTATACCTACTAAATTTTCCCTTCACCATAACAGGAATATAAGTCTCTGGACTCTTGTTATTTAGTTTCTGAAGGCTTCCCATTTTCCAGCTGTCCCTTTACCTGTGAACATCTGCTCCCAATCCGCTTTTAAAGTTCTTGCCCAATACTGTCAAAATTGGCCTTCCTCCAATTTAGGGCTTTAACTTTTAGATCTGGTCTATCCTTTTCCA
>NW_025167540.1:0-1697 GCF_004010195.1 Chiloscyllium plagiosum
TCTCACCTTAAATGCATGCCCTCTAGTTTTAGATATTTGAACTCTAGGAGAAAGATTCTGACTGTCAACCTATCTATGCCTTTCATCATTTTATAGATTTCTGTCAGATCTCCTCTCAACCTCTGCCACTCCAGAGAAAACAATTGGAGTTTGTCTAGCCTCTCCTTAATTAGTGAGAGAGTAAAACAGACATATCCTTCGATTGCTCACTGAGTGCTGAGGTCTCCACAGATGCTCCCCAACTGACGAAATAGTCTGGGGTGGGGAGCCTTCCCAAATTCCTGACTTCTACCTGACAACAAATGAAATTTGGAAGTCGTGTTACTTACTTTAAGGTCCTATATTGGAAAGCTGCTGGCCAAAATGTGGTCTCAGTAGCACCAGATTGGAACAATGGGCACTGCCAGGACAATGGGCTCAACATGCTGAGGAGCCCAGGTAAATCTAATCTCAGGGATCTCAGGGAACATGAGGGATTTAGGAGACCAGGGATGGTAGGGTTAAAGTGGGGAAGACTTTGGTGTTGTGTCTCTATGATCCCACTTCCCCAACACCAATTAAAGTTGCAAGGCTTCCTGTATGGTTTGGCTTTCCCTGTTATGGTAAAGTATTGGTGTGGTTCAAAGAGACCATTAAGTGGCCATTAACCAGTTAAAAGCCTCAATGACTTCAAGAGCTTGACACCTCTCCAACCTTGTAACCTTTCAGAGAAGTCAAAGGTAGGAGAACACGCAATGGGTAAGAGAACCACTGGATTTTACATTCCTCTCTTTCCCTCATAGGGGCTCAGTAGTTAGCACTGCTGTCTCACCGGGCAAACAGTCTTTGCGGAAAGCGGATAGGGGTGGGGAGGGAAATATATCCTGGTGGTGGTGTCCATTTGAAGGTGGCGGAAATGTTGGCAGATGATGTGGTTTATGCGGAGGTCAGAGGGGTGGAAGGTGAGGACCAGGGGGCAGGCGTTCTGTCCTTGTTGCGGTTGGAGGGGTGAGGTTCAAGAGCAGAGGTGCGGGATGTGGATGAGGTGCGCTGGAGGGCATCTCCAGCCACTTGGGAGGGGAAATTGCGGTCTCTAAAGAAGGAGGCCATCTGGGATGTTCTGTGGTGGTACTGGTCCTCCTGGGAGCAGATATGGCGGAGGTGGAGGAATTGGGAATATGGGATAGCATTTTTGAAGGAGGTAGGGTGGGAGGAGGTGTAATCCAGTAAAGCTGTGGGAATCGGTGAGTTTGTAAAAAATGTCAGTGTTGAGTTGGTCATTGTGCCAGAGGTGGTCAAGGTGAAGTTAAGGTCAGGGTGGAATGTGTTGGTGAAGTTGATGAACTGTTCAACCTCCTCATGGAAGCACGAGGTGGTGCTGCTACGATCATCAATGCAGTGGAGCAAAAGGTGGGGAATGGTGACGGTGTAACTCCAGAAGATGAACTGTTCCACGTAGCTGACATAGCCGGGGCCCATATGCATGCCCATGGCTGCCCCTTTCATCTGGAGGAAGTGGGAGGATTCGAAGGAGAAATTGTTGAGGATGAGGACCAGTTCAGCCAGATGAATGAAAGCATCAGTGGAAGGTGGGGACGTCGGGAGAAGAAGAAATGGAGGGCTGGTCATGGCGGATGGAGGTTGAGAGGGACTGGATGTCCATGGTGAATATGAGGTGTTGGGAGCCGGGGAAATGGCCAGTGTCCTGATTGTATGTG